>NC_091477.1:8591994-8689494 GCF_036971445.1 Narcine bancroftii | reverse complement strand
ACAATTACTTTCACATGGGTTGTTTTCTTTAAAATGGAGAAGATTGAGACTTAATTAAGATGCTTCAAAATCAAGAAGAACCCATAAAAAGAGAAAAAAGAAAACATTTTCCTTTGGCAGAAGAGCATTAAAACTGGATTTAAGAGGATTGGAGAAAGCCAACTAGATAGGAGGACTAGTTTTCTCTGAATATTTGGAAAAAAAAGACTCAGCTATACTGGAATGATTCTGGAGATGATAGGTCTAAAATTAGTGTGAAAAACCTGGGAGTTCAAGTCACGTATATTGTCATCTGATTGTACAATTACAACCTAACGGAACAATATTCTCCGGTTCTCGAAGAGCAAAATAAAAGAGCAATATACAATCAGATGCAACACACATACAGGCAAACAATAATATGTAGGAGAAGTATTTAAAGATATAAATAAATATTGAAACATGAATAAAGGGCCTCGGTTGATGAATGTGAGCAGTTGCATTGATTGTTCAGCATTCTCATTGCCCGCGCGAAGAAACTGTTCCTCAGCCATATGTGCTGGTTCTGATGCTCCTGATTCTCTTTAGAGGGGATCTCATAGTGATATATAAAATTCTGGCAGGACTGGACAGAATGGATGTGGAAGGGATGTTTCCAATGGTGGGGGAGTCCAGAACCCGGGGTCATGGTTCGAGGATAATAGGCAAACTATTTAGGACTGAGATGAGGAGGAATTTCTTTTCCCAGAGGGTGGTGAATCTGTGGAATTCATTGCCACAGAGGGCAGTAGAGGCAGGTTCATTGAATATATTTAAGAGGGAATTAGTTATATTTCTTCAGTATAAAGGAATTAGGGGTTACGGAGAGAAGGCGGGGACGGGATACTGAACTTTAATATCAGCTATGATCTCATTGAATGGCAGAGCAGGCTCGAAGGGCCAAGTGACCTATTCCTGCTCCTATTTTCTATGTTTCTATGTTTCTTCCCCAATAGGAGCAGCTGAAAGATGCTGTGTGCAGGGTGGAAGGGGTCCGCGATGATTTTGCGCTCCCTCTTCAAACAACGATCCCGGTAGATCATGTTGATGGGGGCAGGAAGTCTCCAGTGATCCTCTCTGCCAATCTTAATGGTCATGTGGATTGATCTCCGATCCATTTCTCTGAAGCAAACGTACCACACTCTGTGTCGAAGAAAATAGGGAGAAAATTTGAAAGAGGTGCAAAAGATTGTGACTGGATAAATGAGAGGGAACTCTTCCCATTAATAGAGGATATAGATTCAAAATGATAGTCGAAAGATGCAAGAAGGGTTTGAAGGATTCTTTAAAACTTATTGGGTCATTATGATGAGTTTTTCGCCATCCATAAAATCAGTCAACAGGAAATTGGATAGACAATTAAGAAGGAATAAATTGGATAGACAATTAAGAAGGAATAATTTTCAGGGTAAAAAATTATGGAAGTGTCACAATTATTCTATAATTTAATCCTCTTGTTCTATGATTCTAATCAAAAATAAAGCAAGAGGGTAAGGATGTACTAGAGGCCTTTCAATGAGCTAAATGAATGCTGGAACATTTCCATGAAACCGTGCACTAAATTGCAACAGAACCCAAACAATTTTTAGCACCAGGCTTCAAACTTTTCTCACGTGATTGAGAATTTAAATAACAGTCTGTGTGCTGGGTAAACACCGTGACACCCAGAAATAGCACTGCATTTATAATGTCCCAATTTGTTTTGTTCTGCTCTTCCATTCTTAGCATCTTTAGATTTCCGAGGGAGTGCAGAGAGTAAAAGAACTTATAGACGGAAGAGTTATCAACTCTTAAATATTCATCCAAATGAAACATGAAAATCTGCAGATGCCGTGATTGTAGTAAAAACACAAAATGTTGGAGGTCCGCAGCACATTAGGGCTCAGACGCGAAATGCTGATTATATACCGTTACTTCCTATGTACACTGTGGGGCATGTTGAGTTGCTCCAGCATTTGTTTTATTTAAAATATTCATTCAAGTTATTCCAAAACTTTATAAATCACTTACAGGGCCTCATCTGTAATGGTATTTACAGATCCATGCAACATGTTTTGGGATCTCTGTTAGTGACTTGGGCTATGAAAGTTGACCACGACATTAAGAGAGGAGATTGGGCATATTTTCCTTGGAGTGAAGAATGTTAAAAGGAGATTTAATTGATGCAGTTTAAACCAAGTGTTAAGTGCCAAATTATTAAGATTTAGAAAACTCTGCTTGGGACAGGAGTGGATACTAATTCAATAGTTCGGGGGGGGGGGGTGGAATTTGAGCAGAGAAGACACAGATTAATTGTGATTTCTTTCAATTAATTTTAAAGTATTCTTCAATGCATTTTTAAGTGGAGTGTATTTAAAACGTTTGTGTAATAATTCTGGTATTTATAAGAACAGTATCTTTCCACTTGATCACCTCTTCAAAGTGTGTCAACCAAGTAGGTAAACAATTTCAATTTATTTTTTCTCTGGGAAAGTTTTACAGATTGTGTGCCCGTGATCAATTCATCCCATAAGAGTGATTAATTTAACTGCCTTTTGTGTGGTTGAATGTTTCATTTGCTTAGTCTGACGACCAGCCTATATTTCACTCAAGCATGTGTGACAAAGAATAATTTTTCGCTGCTCTGTTTGCCAAGAAATGAGGTGCCTGATTAAGTACCATCCTTCCTTCAATCACAGCATGCACTCTAAATGATTTCAATACTTCAAGGTGTTGTTTAACTGCAAAATCTCTCTGATCACAATTAAATCAGATGGCGTCTATTCAATTAATCACCTTGCCATGAACAGGAGAAGAATGAGAAACAATTTCTTGACAGGAGGCTACATTTGCCTTGAACGATTCAATCTCAGAGCTAATTATATTGTCAGTTTACTGTTCAAAGAAAGAATGAAAGTCAATGTTTCAGGTAACACACCTTCATTTGAGCTGAGAGACACGGTGGACAGCCCCCAAGCTTAATCCAGATTTTATTCTTTCCAAATTGAATAGAATTATGAAGTCTACCAGCTGGTAGCTAGGCTTTTCGGCTCATTGAGTTCATGGCAACCATTAATCACGCATTGAAACAAATCCTACTTTATTCTCCCCGTGTTCCTGTGAACTTCTATTAGATCTTTCAACTCTTCTACAAATTGGGCAGTACAGAAGTAGAGCTAATTAAGCTGCTGCCCGAAAACCCAGATTCAATCCTGACCTTAGAAAGTGTTCAGGTGGAGTTTGTATGTTGTCTCTATATCTGTGGAGATTTTTTCTGATATTCCCATTCTCCCCCCCACCCCTCCATGCACACACCCCCCACCCCCCAACAATGCCACAGGGACATGTAGGTTGGTGGGTTCAGTGGAGGATGTATGTTGCCGCAAGTTTACAGATGAGTGGCAGAATATGGACAGGGGTCAGGTACATTGATTAGACTGGAAAATTCTATTCATGTAGGATTCATGACAATGGATGTTTAACAGATAGCAAGGACTTGTTTCCATGCTATATCTCTCTAGGGGCCTATGTCCCATTGTATAGATGCCACAAAACCTGCATCACTGGGTTCAGGAACAGCTGCTCCCCCTCCACCATCAGACTCCTGAACAACAAACTCAATCAGGGACTCATTTAAGGACTCTTACTTATTCTCTTTTGTTTGCGTTCATTATCTGTTCTTTATTTGTTTACATGTATATGCTGTGTACAGTTTGTTTTCACCACCAATAAATAATTCTGCTGTGCCTGCAGGAAAAAGGATCTCAGAGTTGTATGTGATGTCATGTATGGGCACTGACAATAAATCGGAAATCTGAATCTGATGCTGAGGATAATTTGCAAGTCAAATAAACCTTTGCCTCTGGGGACATGGCAGTAAAAATGATGCATCAGACAAAATCCTGCACAGTGAGAAGGTGCAACCTCTGCACAGACTGCACCAGAAGTCAGTCATGAATGCTGGTGCTGGGGAGACAGCAGTTCTCCCAGTGTCATGACCATGATACCCTTTGCAGTTTTCCATCATCAGCAATCCAATATTCTATAACTTGACTTGGTTCTAATTGGCCAGTGTGTAGATTGGGGGTGGGGGGGCAGAATCAGGGGGGGAATCATGAGATGTCCAGGATCGATCCTGACCTTAGATGCTGTTGCTATAGAGACAGCACATTCACTCTGTGATGGTATGGGATCGCCAGGATCCTCCCAGTTCCCAGAAATGTGTAGATTGATATACTGTAGTGTGGACTGTGAAGGGGTCACATGATCTCTCCGTCTGGAGCCTAGTCAGAGTATGCATGCACTGTATCAAGGGGTGGTGGGCATCATAATTTTCACTTGATTGTAAATATATCTTTCCATGGGTGGTTGCAAGTATTGGGTAGTCATTACAGTGTGTCGTGTAATCTGGCGGCGAGAGAGAGAGAGAGAGAGAGAGAGAGAGAGAGAGAGAGAGAGAGAGAGAGAGAGAGAGAGAGAGAGAGAGAGAGTGCGTGTGTGTGTGCGTGTGTGTGCATGCGCGTGTCTTTTATTCCTGATGCGATTTCCCTGAACACCATCACTATTTAACCAGCCTGTGTTCAGACTTGCTGCTCTTGGAACCCATCAAACTTGTTTTCTCACACTCAAGATGGGCTAATTGACCAAGCTGCATTGTCCACAGCAGAACGCAGATGAGGAAGTAGGGAAAGTAAAAGACTGGATTGATATAGGATCAATGTAGTTGAATCAGTGCAGACTTGGGGGGAGGAGTTGGAAATGGCATTTCTCTATGATGTATCTATATTACGCTGTGACTCTAACTTTCAGGACTCAGACTAGATCCTGGAACCTTTTACCTAACAGGCATGTTGGAGGACTTTCACCATGGAGATACTATTGCTACAAGAAGGCCTCTCGTGAACATTTCACAGGATAGTTAGGTTGAACACAAAGCTAGGGTTCGAATCCAACTGTCTCCAAGGAGCTTGTACGTTCTCCCCATGTCTGTGTGGGTTTCCTCTGGGTGCTCCAGTTTCCTCCCACCTTCCAAATATGTCTGGAGTTATAGGGTAACTTGGGTGTAAGTGGGTGGCCATGGATTTAAATGGCCAGAATTGGCTTCTACTGAATGGTCACTAAAACATTTTAAAAATTAAATTTACTGGCTTTGCCTATCATGTGCATCCCTTCTGATCAATATAAAGGATTTTAAAAAATGACAAGTTCTTTGAAAGATAATAAATCTACTCGGTGTGTATCAAATGGTGCATTAAAGAAATTTGTCTTTGTAGTTTTTATTGCTTTTATTATTCTGCCATTGCTGCTATGATTTGATTTGATCTTTTGTCCATATTTATCATTTAAATTTTAAAATTTAGGCCTACAGCCCAGTAACAGGCCATTTTGGCCCAACAAGCCCATGCTGCTCAGTTTACATTCAATTAACCTACACCCCCAGTATGTTTTGAATGGCGAGAGGAAACCAGAACCCACAGAGACAACCCACACAGACACCGGGAGAAGGTACAGACTTCTTACACACAGCGCAGGATTTGAACCCTGGTCCCAATCGCTGGTGCTGTAAAGGCGTTGTGTTAATTGCTACGCCAATCGTGCTGCCCTTTGTTTCAGTTATTTCTCTGTGGCAGAATACTCCTGAGTTACATTAGATTCAGTCTAGTCAATCGTAATTCATATTTAATAATAATTCAAATTGCGGTCATTTCCCCATTGGTTTTGAAAAGTAATATTGCCAAATTTAATTCAGAATAGCAACTTGTATTTAAGGTAGAGATTGATAGGTATCTGAATCGTCAGGTTATCAAAGGTTATGGGGGAGAAAGCAAGTGAGTGGTCCTTAGGAGGAGAATAGATCAGCTCATGATGAAATTGTAGAACAGACTCAATGGAGTGAATGGCCTACTTCTGCCCCTATATCTTACGGTTTTAAGCTCTTCACTTTCTATAGGTCAAATGTCTGATCACAGACACTTGCGTTGGATCCAGCTACACCTCTCTTTCCTTTGGCTGCTTGGAATGGTCCTTATTCCAAATCTCTTCCAGTTCCCTTCCCTCAACTCTTCCCCAATGACATTGGTATTGAACATGGAACTCTGCAGATTCTAGGGTCGAGTGCAATGCCTAAACAATCTGGAGAAACTCATCAGGCCATGAAGCATCCAACGAAAGTAAAGGGCATCGAATATTTTGAGTTTGAGCTCTGCGTCAGGCATGGAGTATGAGGGGTGGGCCAACCAGCACAATGCATGTATTACAGTGTTCTACCACAGCTTCATCAAGATTTGAGGTCATGCTGCAACGCGACAAACCTCTGGTAAGACAACAATTAGAGTATTGTGTTCAGTTTTGGTCACCTCATTATAAGAAGAATGTAAAAGCTATGGAGAGGGTTCAGAGGAGATTTATTAGCATGTTGCCTGGATTGGAAAATAACTCTTATGAGGCAAGGTTAGTCCTCATACTCTAACAACCCATCAGGATCCTTAATAAAGAGAGAGCACAGTTAAGGCAAACAACAACATCTGCACATGCTGGGGCCCGGTGCAATACACAGAAATGCTGGAGAATGATAGCAGATCAGATAGCATCAATAGGAAGTGAAAACTAACCACCATTTCAAGCCTGAGCCCTCTTAGGCCAGAATCCCAATTAAGGGGTCAGGCCCAAAACACACTTACTTTTTACTTCCTGTAGGTGCTGCATGACCTGCTGAATTTGTCCAGCGCGCGTGCACGCACACACACACACACACACACACACACACACACACACACACACACATACACACACTACACTGCACACTGGAGCATTTTTGAGAGTCTGTGCATTTTAGTATGCAGACAGTTATGTTTTAGTTCTGTGGAATGAGCAATAAAGGAATACATAATTTCAATATTATGCCCTTTCATCTCAATTTTCGATTTCATCATCTTGATTTATTCATCATTTCTATTGTCTCATTGGCTGTTTCCCAATTCTCACCCTTTTTCTGACTCATTCACAATTTTTATCTACAAATCCTATCAAGACCTCTCTCCCTAAAAAGGTAAATGAATCTATCGCCCATTTTCCACTGGCAAACCAGTTTATTGGCTACGCTGTGTCCCAGGATAGGAAGCCCTTTGTGTTGTTTCCACTGGGCCAGCCTTAACTGTGACACTAATTGCTTTTCCACTAAACACAACTCATCCACGGGGATCGGAGTGTTCTACCTTCAACAGGAAATGGATGACCATCTGCTTTCCTTTTTTCCACTGGCTTTATCAGCACGCCGGCGTCAGCAAACACCAGGGATATGAGTAAGGGTAGAGCCATTTAATCCCTGGCATTAAGTGACATAATTTGACGCTGGTGCTCAGACAATGTTCTTTTTCCACTGGACCCTGTCCCAAAAAATTCCTAGTTGGGCTTCTGTAGTGCTATGAATTAGACCCGACAGACCAAAAGTCGAGATTAATAGGTTTTAATCACAATAAACTCACAGGCATATCTTACATGGTGTTGGTCCAATTCCAAGGCAGTACTGAGGGAGGGGATTGGGCAGTACCACCTTTATTAAGGATCCTGATGGGGAATTAGAGTATGAGGGGTGGGCCAACCAGCACAATGCATGTATTACAATGTTCTACCACAGCTTCATCAAGGTCATGCTGCAACTCGACAAACCTCTGGTAAGAAAATAATTAGAGAATTGTGTTCAGTTCTGGTCACCTCATTATAAGAAGGATGTAAAAGCTATGGAGAGGGTTCAGAGGAGATTTACTAGCATGTTGCCTGGATTGGAAAATAACTCTTATGAGGCAAGGTTAGCAGAGCTGGGACTTTTCTCTTTGGTGCGCAGAAGGATGAGGGGAGACTTAATAGAGGACTACAAGATTCTGAGAGGATTAGATGAGGTGGACAGCCAGTGCCTTTTTTCCCAGTGCTGGAATAGAAAACGCCAGGGAACATCTCTACAAAGTGAAGGAAGGAAAGTTTCAGGGAGACATCAGGAGCAATTTTTTTTACACACAGAGGCTGGAATGCCTTGTCGGGTGTGGTGATGGAGGCTGAAACATTAGAGGCATTTAAGGGACTCTGAGACAGTTACATGGATGAATGAAAAATAGAAGGTTAAGAGGTAGAAAGGGTTTCATATTTTTTTTTGGTAGGAATATGTAGGTTGACACAACATTGAGGGCCAAAGGGCCTGGGCAGTCATATAATGTTTTATGTTCTATATTCTAGACTTCTGTAAAATTATTTAATTGAATTTGTACAACCTAGATACCTGATCGGTCTACCCAAGAAGCTGCAGACCTGGAATCTGGATGTAAAAATAAACTGTTGGAGGAACTCAGCAGATCAAGCAGTATCTGTCTAGAGCAGTGTTTCCCAACCTTTTTCTTTCCACTCACAAACCTTATTAGCAATCCTTTACTAATCAAAGAGCACTGACGGCAAAGGGTTTACTTAAAGTGGTATGTTAGTAGAAAGCAAAAGGTTGGGAATCACTGGTCTAGAGAAAGGAATTGTCAGACACAAAGTGAGGAGAAGATGGGAGAAAGAATAGGCAGATGGAGGCAGGGGAGTGGAAAGAGTGAAGATGAAGTCAACTGCTGGAGTGTGAGGGGGAAACACAAAGATGGCAGGTGCTGAAATCTAATATGTAAGGAAGTAATGATGGTATTCACTTGGGGAGAGGCAAAGGGCAAATGGAATCAGATTGGGGAGGGAATTTGGTGATTGAAATGTATGGTTGAAGCGAGGATGGAGATGGGGTGAAAATAGACAATGGATCTGGAGTGGTGGAGGGGGTGGTGTTTGCAGGAAAAGAGGAGAAAATGGGAGGACTGGCCTTTTTGGCTCAGAGAATGGCCCATATCAGGAACAAGCTGCTTTAAGTAACTGTAGGAGCACGAACAAGCAAGATTTGGGCAGATATCTGGATGGAAAGGTCTGGGAAAGATGTGGATCAAATGAAGACAAATGGAACTAGCCCAGAATGCCAACTTAATCCACATGGATTAAATGGGGCAAAGGACATGTTCTGCGCTCTGTAACTTGATGACTCCATGGAGGTGGACCTGGAACTTCTTATTCTGGGAAGATCAAGTGATAAAAGAGGGAAAATGCCGGAGACACTTAGCAGATCATTTAGCATCTAAAGCTCAAGCTCAAGTTTATTATCATCCGATTACATGGGTACAACCTAATGAAACATCATTCTATGATCCTCAGTGCAAAACATGCAGACGCAAACCCAGACATAACACACATACTTACAAACAATAAATGTGCAGGACAGAATATATAAAATAAATATTGATTCGAGAATCAGATAGTTAGTGTGAGCAGTTCCCTTAGTCGTATGAAGTTGAAGACAATCAAAATTTCGGGCCTGAGCTTTTATGAGCGATGTGTGACCTGCTGAGTTTCTCTAGCACTTTTATGTATTACACTCGATCCCAGCATCTGCAGACCATCTTGTTTAACTATAGGTTAGTCAGTCTGACAACATTGCCAGGGAAAGTGCTGCAATCTTTTACTAGGGAGGTGGAAATGGGAGATTTAGAAAATCACCATATACATGTGAAAATTTAACATAAAAGTTATGAAGCAGAAAACATTGTTGATGGTTTTAGTGATGTAATTATGAAGGTAGATAAGGGGTAACCAGTAGTTGTAATCTATTTAAAATTTCAGGGGAAAAAAATGAAAAGGCTTTACAAATGTAATTATGGGGTAACAAAGTGAAGCAATGGAATTGCGATAATATATTAGCGGGAGCTAACAAACTGAGACACAAAAATATTACTGTCATTAAAACAATGTATAAATGGTATAATCTAGGTTAGCAAATCTCCCACAAATTGATGATGGTTAGGTTAAAAAGTATAATGAGAAAATTCCATTTAATGGAAATTAATATTTTATTCAAGATTTTCAATAAATTATAGACATTTTTTCAGAAGATCTATTTGTATTGAAATTAATTTAATATTTAATATTCAGATAATCTGTTCTGCATTTATGTATTGATTTCAAATGAGGAGAGATTGGGGTAATTTAGGATATATTGAGAGGGTAAGGAAAGGGATATATTCAGATGAGATTCAGGATGGATGGGAATGGAGAGACCAGGATCAGGGACAAAACAAAAAATGCCTGGTACGGACCTGCGGTGAGTGAAGCCACGGCATGCTTCCACAGTGTCCAACAATCTAGACCAATTCCCACCGGCTCCATACAGGGTTTAAACAGCCTGTTAAAGAAGAAAAATGGGGGCTGGACCAAGATAGCCGCACCTGTGATCAGCAGTGGCCATGAGGGGTTGCAGACTCCGGGGAAGCAGAAGACTAATGCAGGACAACGAGAAATTAGGAGGCCACTTCTTGTTTGAGAAGGAGAAGCAGAGGAGATGGCCCAATGGATAGCTACCATAGTGGCGGTCCAGTGAGGGGTCCTGAGGCTGAAGAATACACAGGCTGTGGGCTTTTGGTGACTCGAGTCGTGGAGCCCACGCAGGCTGCAGGCTGCTGTCGACTATGGTCAAGGAACTGAAGGGATACAAGGTATTATAGTTGTGAGAAGTTGCTAAGGGTGCTGGAGGCTTCCTTGTCATGTCAGTGGTGTGCATCTGGAACTCGGGTTGTTGATGGTTTGAACTGACGGTATGGCTGTGGAGGCTGCGGGAGCTCTGGAGGCGAACCCATGAACATTTCATGAATCTGGAGGGACTCTCTTTTGCTTCTCTTTCTCTGGTTTTAAGGGGCACAGGGCAATTTCTGCTAATAGCAAATCCTTTGTCTGCCTTTCAGTAGACTATTCATTAAATATCACAAATTCTGCTTTATTACATGACAATAAAATAATCTTGAATCTTTAATCTTGAATTTACCATCTCAGGGTGCAGAATGTGGCTTCTGGAACTGAGATCAGAAGGAATTTAACATAGAGCATCATTAAAACAGCCGAGAAGATCACTTGGGTCTCCCTTTCCTCCAATTATGTCATTTACAGGGAAGGTTACTGAAAAAGGGCTCAAAGGATGATTCTGTCCATCAAATGCACAGTATTCTTGACTCACTGCAACAAAGAAGGAGGTACAGGAGCATCAAAATCTGGACTGTCCATCCTGGGAAATCGCTTCTTCCTGCATGCTGTGAACTTAACGAACAGTATTTAATTTAATTTAGACATGCAGCGTGGCAACAGGCTGCCCAATTGGCCTACAACACCCGATACGCTTTTTGAATGGTTGGAAGAAACAGGATCACATGGAGAGAACCTACATAGACACGGGGAGAACCTCCTTATGGACAGCATGGGATTGGATCTCCGATTCCGATCGCTGGTGCTGTAACACCATTATGCCGACCGCTATGCTAACCGAGCCACCCTGTAAATTAGTAAGTCATCCCAAAATGTTTACAAATATTGATTTGAGCTTATTTCTTTATGTATAAATGATTATTATGTGCTGTCATTTTGTGTGTGCGTGTGCACGTGCGTGGGCGCAGACTCGAAAAACTTTGAGCTGTCTCAGCAGCTGAGAGTAAACTTGAAACGAAACATTTCATTGTTGAACCCATGGATTTTTTAATTACAGTGGTAATGGAGACCAAGGCATTAAATACATTCACCAAGGAGTTGCATTTATTTCTGATAGCTACAGAAATCAAGCAATTTGAGGAGAAAGCAGGATCAGAGATCTTCATGGGTGATCAACCACATTCACATAGAAATAGGTCAAAAGGACTGAGTAGCCCACAACTGCTCCGACTTTCTGTGTGGAATGATAATTTCAAGTTTAGGAGGTAGAGCTAGTTTAATATTGAATGATAGCCTACAGCCCAAGAAAGAATATACTTATTTTTCAGTCTGATTTGGCAGGTCATGCTCATTGGGAGTCAGTGGTCTGAAGATGATTGAGTTGGGATGGAATCTCCGTGACCTCAATTTCCCATTGTGCCTTCGAGATCAACAGCTCTCAAACAGTTTATTTTGAATTTTAAACAAAAATCTACAAACTCCCTGATAAGCTTTTCATGTCAATTATGAATTCTGGAATAGGGGGCTTTAGTTACAAGGAAGGGATTGGACAGGATGAGTTTGATGGATGTTGATTGGTGACATTTCAAAATTGTAAAGTCATAGATAAGATTGAGAGTCTGATTCTTAAAGTTCAAAGTGCAAATTTATTGTCAGAGAAAATACATTAAATGACATAAAGCCCTAAGATTCTTTTCCTGCAGGCCAGGCAGGATTTCTAATTATCAGTAACTGTAAATTGTACTTGTGAAGAAAGAAATGGAAACAAACTGATTGTGCAAATACAGAAAAAAATAAATATTCAGTAAAAAAATAATGAGCAATATAAAAATCTTTAAATGAGTCTCAGATTGAGTTTGTCATTGAGGAGTCTGATGGTGGAGGGGTTGCAACTGTTCCTGAACTGGTGGTGCGAGTCTTGTGGCACCGAAACCTCTTTCCTGATGGCAGAACCGAGAGCAGAGTATGTGCTGGGTGTTGCAAATCCTTGATGAATGCTGTTGTTCTCCAATGGCAGTGTTCCCTGCAGATGTTCTCAATGGAGTTCTGCCTGTGATATACTGGGCTTTGTCCACTACCTTTTGCAGAGTTTTTTACTCAGTGCTATTGGTGCCACCATGATACAACCAGTCATGATACAGCCGGTCAGCACATTTTCCACGACATATCTGCAGAAATTTGCCAAGTATGTTTTTTTACATATAAATAACCTTATTTTCAATTGTAATTTTTCACACTTACCCTCAGGAATGGCCATTCACACAGAATGACCTGTGTACGGATATAGAGGTGCGGTACTTAGGTAGGTTGGGTGTGAGTCGACGTCACCCTTGACATATAATCTACGTGTGACACACGTCACAGCATCGACATCGTCAGTGATGTCATTCATCTGCGTCCCAAAAATCCTCCAGACAGAGGAGCAAATTGGCACATGATCCACAGATCCTGCTAATGCTAGCAGCTGGCAAGTATAGCCAGCTTATTCAGATGAACCTTAATTTGATACGTTTCATGCTTGCCTTGACGATATTTTTACCACTTTTGCATCAGATGCAGTTGTTGCCTGGTGTGTTCTACGCAATATATGTGAGATCAACAAGGAACACTTCTTGCCTAAGAGGAACAATGATCTACTTGATCTCCCAGAGGAGCCTGAGCAGGTTGCTTATCAGGGTGAACAAGCACACAGTCTCTAGGTGATCCGTGAGGCAATTATGCACCTTCTTAAGAAATTAAGCTAGTGTTATAGATTATATCATATTTTATATTGTACATTGCATATGCTTTTTAAGGAGATAGGTTGTGGGGGTAGTGTAGGTCACAAACAAACACAAACATACACAAAACAGATCTCATTTAAAATGCCAGAGCTCTGTTCAAACTAGACAGTCCAGGCTCTGAGTGCCTTTGCAAAAACTTTGAAGAATGCCGAAAGAGACTTCACAAGTAGGTGTTAATTGGACATGCTGTGAAGTGATGGATTATTTGTTTTGAAAGCAACAGATGAATGAACTCAGAAGTTTGGGTCCAGTGTCGCAATCTGTCTGGTTGCAGTTTGCTGTTCTAAGAAGGTCATGCAGTTTTGCAAGCAGAGAGAGAGAAGAGAGAGAGAGAGAGAGAGAGAGAGAGAGAGAGAGAGAGAGAGAGAGAGAGGAGACAAAACAGACTTTCTCAAAGAGAGAGAGTGAACTGGTTTCTGCAGTCATGGTAAGCAGGCAGCTTGTTGAAGACGGGTTGTGAGATCTGAGTTCAACCTGTTGAAAACCTTTGTGATCCATACAAGAGGAAATGGCTGGCCTGAAATAAGGGAAACAATAGAAACTCTGCAGAAGAAGAAGTTATCATTTAGAAAATCCCGATGGGGCAAGTTTCTTCATCAAGATACTGAAGTGGAATCAGTTTGTGTTCGTCCAACGAGAAACAACTCTCTCTGAAACCAGCAAGAGCCTTCATTACCTTTAAGCACCAGAGCCTGATGACAATTCATAAATTTCAAATTCTGTGAACAGTATAAGAATTACCCGATACTTGAAGGAGTGAGAAGTGACATTGGACTGTGAATCAAATAACTTTTCTGAACTTATGCACATTACATACAGGTGTGCTTAGAATTAGAAGGGGGTTAAGTTAAGTTAAATTAATAGTAACAAATTAAAGTTTCATCCTGTATTTATGTTTAAAGAAAATTAAAAATGACTTTTGTTTAAGTAACCATTTGTCTTGATGAATTTCTATAGCTGCTGGGTTTTGGGGTCCTCTGGGACTGGAACATGAGTAAATGACAGGCTTTATAAGATGCATCTAGTGCACTTGTCAAAGTATAGTACAGCTGTAGTGAGCAGGAGACATACAAATGATAATAAAAACTTTTAATTCTGTTGCATTTAACTACTTACATCGATGCAATAAAGTCATTCATTGATGACCACTTGCAAAAGTCACATTACTACAGCAGGTGGCGGAGTGAGGAGGATGAGGGTGATTGAAAAGACTCATAGGCCTTGATGTCATTCTGCTGTGGCTATGGGGTTGATAAGTGTGGTACTGTTACATGGGAGTTTGTGGCAGAGATAGGGGAGGTGATGCGCTTGAGCAGAGAAAGGCATTAGAGTCATCATGTCCCTCATGAGTGAGGCCTGGTTTTGCATTTCCTGCTGGAAATCCTTGAACGTTTGTCCAAACCCTGCCATTTCCTTGCAGCGGGGATGTCGGTCCACCTCACGCGCTGCCATTTCTGCCTCCTGTGGCGCTCCTTTCATCCCACTCATCCTGTGCTCCCTGCACCTCCTGGCGAATACACTCTCTCCCAACATCCTCATAGTCCATTGAGTGCAACTTCTCCCTCATTTTCTTAGGTCGCTGGCACCCTGGAAAGCAATAGAGCACAAGCTACCTTAGCAGGACCCCTCTTTATGGGCAGACACACTTACAAAACACATAACAAAATTTGGTGATCACGAGAAAAAATAAGTTTTTGCCTGTTTGCTCTTGAGGCACAGGTGCTGTATTGCTCGGCTCAGTTTCTATGCCACTTGGGACCCCAGCATCAGGACTGCTACGGTAGAAGGGAGACACATCTGGAACTGCATCAGAGGATGATGGATCATCAATGTTGCTCCTTTGTGCTATTGGTGTGTGCTGAATGGCCTGTGCCCCAAAGTTCAAAATATGGCCAGTTTAATCGCTCCCTACCACTGTGGCCATTTGGTCATTTACCTAATAGTATTTCCTATGCAGGCATTTAAGCTTCCTAATCACCCTGGACATTACGATTAAACCCCCCCGACTCTCATTTTTTTGAGCTACCCAATCTAATATTGGTCCATCCCTCACCCATGCCTGTTATGTGGCAGCTTATTTCATTCTCTACATGGATGGCCAGGATATCACAGATCTCAGGATCACTCCAGTTGGTAGACATCGTGGTCGTCAATTGCTATGAACTGACTGGTTGCTGTTCGATGCTGATAACTGACAGTTAGTTTCAAATTTTCAAATCTCACGCTGAAATGTTGCTCACATTACACATCATCAAAAGTCATTGCAACTTCATATTAATTAGTCAAGTTGGTCCCGGATATGGGACCATAACCATAGAACAATTATAGCATGGAAACAGCAGGCGTACCGGGAATTTTACTCGGTCTCTTTGTGGTAAAAAGACAGGACTGGAATGACTCCCCCATTCCATTTCCATGTCTTTTACACAGCCCACATTCCAGAAAAAAGGAGAAAATATCCCAGAATGAAGTGGCTACATAAAAAGTGTAAGTACATCGTTCAACCTCTGGTTTTCCCTTCCTGAAGTCAGCATTCAGCTCCTTGATCTTGGTGATATTGAGTGCGAGTTGTTGGTGCCAGGTTTTCAGGATTCAAGATCTTGAAAATCAAGATTCAAAATTCAATTTATTGTCAAGTAATAAAAACAATGTCATATTCCACGAAATTGCTTTTGACTGCTATAAGGCAGAAAGATTCACTATTAGCAAAAATTGCCTGAAGCGCCTCTTAGAGTCAATCTCCTTTCTGCATTCTGACTCATTGGCTCCTTTTATATAGCCCACTCTGATGGTATTGTTAATACATTTGTATATGGTATTGTTGGACTTGGGTGTAAAGTGAATAGTGCAGGGGGTTAAATACGCAGCTCCGGTGCTGATCGAGGTTGTGCAGGAGATGCTCCTGCTAATTTGTACTGATAGGGATCTGGAGGTGAAGAAATCTAGGATCTAATTGCACAGTGGATTGAAACATGAAAATGTATCCATGATTGTAGTAAAAACACAGAAAAGCTGGAGGAACACAGCAGGTCTCACAGTGTCCATAGGAGATCATCCAGCACTTTTGTGTTTTTACTTCAATTGCACAGTGGAATTTTTTTTTCTCCAGTGAGGGGATATCTAAAACTAGAAGCCATAGGTTTATGGTGGAGGGATATCATTTAAAGACGATGTAAGGAACAGGTTTGTACACAGACTTATAGTATGTTGCCAAAGGAAGAGATAGATACTGTTCCAACATTCAAGAGGTGTTTGGACAGGTACTTGGATAAGGAAAGGTGTTGAGGGATACTAGCCTAATGCAGACAAATGGAATGAGTGTGGATGGGCAACAGAGTTGGGCTGAAGGGCCCGTTTTCGTGACTCTTCAATGCCTTTCACTGGAGAAACCATTTTTTAAGATGGGTAGATCAGATTGCTTGAGATGTAAAGTGCCAGGGGATATTATTGTAAAGGGAAAGGGAAAGAAAATCAGCCTAATAATTGGAGAAACAGATTGGTTTCTGAGGAGGTGTAAATGGAAGAAGAAGGCGTGTGCTCCAGAATTAGAAATGGAAAATTTTTACACACACTGGAAATCTGAAATAATATTGTGAATTGGAACATTCTGGAAATATAATTTGGCATCTCCCTATGCGCATGAGCATGCACACACACACACACACACACACACACACACACACACACACACACACACACACACACACACACACACACACACACACACACACACACACACACACACACACACACACACATCACAAGCATGCAGATATACAGACAACAAATCACTGAAATTGTTCTCCCAGACTTAAAACTAAATCAATTGCTCACACATAGAGATATAGTCAGTCGCCTCATTTGTCAGCCCAGACCTACCTGTTAATTGAATGCAATAGGGAGCTGATCACTCTCCCTGCAGAAAGTCACACATATTCATTACTTCTTTATCAAGCTGGAATGATTCACACCAAGACAAGTCAAAGCAGCACGTACAGTGTTTGATTGCTTTGCACAGGTGCACTAGGTCAGTGCTATAGCCTAAATAAACTTCAACACTTTCATTCATGCATGTTCAGCTATCAAGACAATATATTTTTTCTTACTTTTTTAAAAATAAGCCGAAAATATTGTAT
Source organism: Narcine bancroftii (assembly GCF_036971445.1). Lineage (NCBI taxonomy): Eukaryota > Metazoa > Chordata > Chondrichthyes > Torpediniformes > Narcinidae > Narcine > Narcine bancroftii. Next base: position 8,672,042 of record NC_091477.1, on the reverse strand, counting down.
GAGGTGGGATAAACCAGCTTTGAAAAATGGAAAATGATAAATTCAGCAAATGGAGGACATTTAATCTCATTTTTAAATATCTTTGGAGCTACAGCATGGTAGCAAGCCCTTTTGGCCCAAGAGCTTGTGCTACCCCAAATACAGCAATTAACCAACAAACCCTGTACGTTTTGTTTTGCGACGTGGGAGGAAACCAGAGCACCCCAAGAAAACCCACACAGACATGCGAAGAATATATAAGCTCCAACAAGCAGCACCAGATTTGAACTGGCACTTTAATAATGTTATGCTAAACTGCCACACTACTAATATCAGATGCTTTCTGAGATATTATTTATAATAAATTTAATTGGCAAATGGATGAATGTTAGTTTGGATTTTTTTTAAAGGGTCATCATTTTTCACAAACTTCATTTACTTCCGTGATGAAGTATTGATTTTGATTGATCGTGTTGTGTGGAGTGAGGACTTGCAAAGTTGACTTGAATCTGCTTTCAGATTTAAAGCCCTAATGATCGAAAGGACAGCGGCATCTTGGACAGTGAATCGAGAATTCATGGACTGAGGTGCATTATAAAAACAGGAGTGGGAGTAAGGTCATCGACGGCTTGATCCCACTTCTTCATGCAATGCAATGGCCCGTACACCAATTTTCTACATTCTCCCCATGGCTATTAACTTCCTTATGGTGTACACTGATGTTGAATGGTTGATTTGCAAATGTACGTTGGTATTTGCCAATAATAAACTTGTGAGCTTTGTCCTTGTCCAAATGGGTGTGTGTTGGGAAGATGACAAACGATATATCCCAGGAGTAGAAAAAGAGTATTTCCAAAATGTTCCATTTTACCATACTACTTCAGATGTCCAGTAGGTGTCGAATTTTCCTTTTCTAATTCAATAATAAGGAGAACAAATTTAGACATGCAACACAGTAACGGGCCCTTTCAGCCCATGAGCCCGTGCCTCTCAATTACACCCAATAGACCTAGACCCCAGGTATATTTTGAAGGGTGGGAGGAAATCGGAGATCCTGGGGGAAAAAAACCCCATGCAGACATAGGGAGAACATACAAACTCCTTACAGTCAACTCAGGATTCCCACCCCTGTCTCAATCTCTTGCTCTGTAACAGCGTTGCTCTAACTGCTAAGCAAACTGTGCCAATGTAGACACTTTTGCAGATGTGTACCCATTTACCTCAAGGCACGGTCATGATAATGTGGTAATAACAATAGGGTCAAGAGATGACCATCGGGCCTGTTGAGCCTGCTCTGTCATCCAACAAGATCATTACAGATTTGGTCATGGACAGTTCCACCTATGTGCCTAATCCTCTTGATCCTCAACTCCCCGTTGAGACAAAAATCTCTCTGTGTCATAAATATATTTAATGAGGCAGTCGCTACTGCTTCCTTAGGATAAGAATTTCACAGATACATCATTATCTTGATTCCCATCCTAAAGCTAATCACCAGAATCTTGAGGTGGTGGTTCCTCATTCTATTTCACCTAGCAGTGGAAACAATTTTCCTATTTCTTTCTTACCTATCTCTTTCATAATTTTACACAACTCCATGGGATCCACTCTCATTGTTCTAAATTCAAGCAAGTATAATCACAGGTGACTCAAGCTTTCATCAGAGACTAGCCCCCCCCCCCCCCCCCCCAACTCCAGAATCAACCTGGTGAACCTTTGTGATACCACTTCCAAAGCCATTATATCCTTTCACAAGCAAGGAGACCGAAACTGCACACATTACTCCATGCGTGGCTTCACCTGTGCCCTGCACAGTTGAAGCAGAACCTCCCTGCTCTTATATTCAATCCCCCTTCCAATGAGGCCAATGCCCCATTTGCCTTCTTGGTTGCTTGTTGCATCTGCCAACCCACCTTTTGGGATTCATGCACAACCAATCCGTGGTCTCTCTGCACCACAACAGGCTGCAATCTTTCACCGTTTAAAAGGGAATCTGAAATAAACAATAAATAAACAAACAATGAGGGAATCCATATGAGCATGGATTCACCAGTGAAATTGGTATTCGGGAGATAAATGAAGTAAATCACAATATTCTGTGGACACTGTGGTTGAAGTAAAAACACAAAATGCTGGAGAAGCTGAACAGGTTAAATTGTGCCCTTTATGTAGCAAAGGTGGAGATACAGAACCCGCGTTTCAGGCTTGAGCCCTTCATCAAAGTATGAGAACATGCCAGAAAGAGTCCGAGCAATAGGGTAGGAGGGGGAGAAGTGGGGGGTTGAAAGGCAGGAGATGATAGGTGGAGAAAGGAGGGAGGGGACAGCAGCAGTGAGGGGGAGGGGGGCTTGGCAGGGCTGTGTGGGTGATAAATGATATTTGACACACTTAAATGTAAAATTATACACTTAAATGAAGAGCAGAAATTTGAATGAAAGGGTGCTCTTTATGCTTTTTAATTATTGTTAAACATTAAAATTAATATTTCTCCTACTCCTTCGAACATATACAAGACTTTCCATGCAGATGCTTCTAAAATTTCTTGTATCTTCCTGAACCGTGGCTTTCCCAATACCATTGGTATTGACCATATTTCATCCATTTCCTATGCTTCACCTCTCACCCATTATTAGACCATAGGACCATAAAATATCGGAGCAGAGGCTATTCAGCCCATCGAGTCCACTCCATCATTCCATCATGAGCTGATCCAATCTCTTACTCTTCAGGAGAGAGCAAGGGAAGAATTTCCCTGGTTTCCATCTCCCACCTCATTAAAATGGTTTGCCATTTTAATTCTCCATCTTACTCCCAATCTGAACTGTTGGTCCATGTTCTTCTGGGGCCCAATGCAAGCTTAAGGAACAGCACCTCATCTTCTGTCCAGACATGTTCCAACCACCTAGGCTCAATGTTGTCGTCTACAACCATAGGTAACTCAAGCTCTCTGACTGGATCAGTAACCTAGCTCCAATATTAGCTTGACAAAGGGATCAGGCCTGATATGTTGGTTACTCTTTACTTCCTATAGACACTGCATGACTTGCTGAGTTTTTCCAGCACTTTTGTGAGTTGCTCTGCAATCACAGTGTCTGCAGACTTTCCTGTTTAACTCCATTATTAGCTCATAACTATATAATGACTACAGTAGGGAAACAGGCCATCTCAGCCCCTCTAGTCCGCACCAAATTAAGAGAACTCCACTAGTTCCATCTACTTGCTCCCTGTCCATAACCTCCAATCCCCTCACGTCCATGCACTCATCCAACCATCTCTTAAATGACAAAATTGACCCTGCTGCAACCACCTCTTCTGGAAGGCCATTCCACTCAGCCACCACTCTCTGAGTGAAGAAGCTTCCCCTCATGTTACTTCTAAACTTTTGTCTCCTAACCTTTAACTTATGATCCCTTGTTCCAATCTCACCTACCCTCAAGGGGAAGAGCCTATTCACATCTAGTCTCTCTATCCCCCTCATAATTTTATATCAATCCCCCCCTCAACCTTCTACACTCCAATGAATAAAGACCCAGTCTACTCAATCTTTCTTTGTATTCTAGATACTGCAATCCAGGCCACATTTTAGTAAATCTCCTCTGCACCCTCTCTATCTTAATTTGGGGACCAGAACTGCACACAATATTCCAAATTTGGCCTCACCAAAGCCTTGAACAGTCGCAACATCTCCTATATTCTATGCTCTTCTTGTCTTTGTTTTCTTTTATCTTCCCCCCTAACAGTGGATGACGTGTCTAACAGAACATTGCATATAACCCTGAGATTATTTTCTTTTTCCTGCAGGCGAGGTGGCATTACCACTTATTTAGTGGTAAAATAAAAATTGTATGCAATGTAAAACAAATGAAGAAATCTAAACAAACTGACTGATTGAGTTTGTAGTTGAGGAGTCTGATGATAGAAGGGGAGCAGCTTTTCCTGAACCTGGTGGTGAGAGTCTTGTGGCCCCTAGACCTCTTTCCTGAAAGCAGCAGTGAGAACAGAGTGGGTGCTGGGTGCTGTGTGCTGTGAATCCTTGATGATTGATGCTGCTCTCAGACGGCAAATGTTCTCAATGGTGGGGAGGGTTTTGCCTGTAGTGTTTTGGGCTGTGTCCACTACCCTTTTAGGGATTTACATTCTGGGGGCATTGCTGTCCCTGTACCAGACCATCAGCACACTTTTCACCACATTTCTGTAGAAATTTGCCAGGGTTTCTGATATCGTACCAAACCTCCGCAAACTCCTGAGGAAGTAGAGGTGCTTTCTTCACAATTCCATTAGTGTGTTGGATCTAGTGACTCTGCAAAACTTAAATTTGCTCAAGCTCGTCCTCCTACCCATAACCCCCCCCCCCATTCACCCCCCCATTCCCCCTCCCCAACTCCATCCCTCCACATCCACAGTTCACCCAATGAAATTAACAATCAGCTCCTTGGTTTTGGTGACATTGAATGCGTGATAATTAAGGGAATCTTGTATGGGGTGGGGGTGGAGAGGGTGATCAAATTTAACTTTTTCAGGGTCACTATCTTGGAGGATCTTTCCTAGGCCCCACACACTAACGGCATCACAGGCACCTGACTTCACTACACCGAGGACATCTGCATGAGACGCTGTCTTAAAAAAACAGACTCGATCCTCAAAGATCCACACCACCCAGACCATGCCCTCTTCTATCTACTACCATCGGGGAAAAGGTACAAGAAACTAAAGACGAGCACTCAGCAGCACAAGGACAGCTTCTTCCCCGGAGCCATCAGATTTCTCAATAATCTATGACCATAGACACTACCTTACTTTTTGTGCATTATTATTTTTTTTAATATATAGTAATGCTGCAGAATCACCCCTCATTCTTCTGTACTCCAACAAGTGTAGCTCAAGAGCCGACAATCATTTCAAATATGCTAGCCCTTTAATTCCTGGTGTCCCTATGGTAACTCTTCCCTGAACCTACTCCAACACCAGCACATCTTTTCTCAAAAAGACACCCAAAAATGTACACAGTTCTTGAAATGAGATCTTACCAGTGGTTTTTTTAGAGCCCTAACATTATATCCCTGTTCTCACATGGTATTCCTCTAGAAATGAATGCCAACATTGCGTTCAACTTCTTCACCTGGAGGTCAACTTTTAGGGTATCCTACACAAGGACGCTCAAGTCCCTTTGCACCTTGGAATTTTGAATTTTCTCCCCATCTAAATAATAGTCTGTTAAACATAATAGAATGTTAACAATAATAGACATGCTTGGACTAGACAGGTTGTTGATGAGAACTTAAATCTTTCCACCATCTCCATCTCAACACTGTGGACACATACAGGGACATGGACTCCCCTCCATTTCCTGAAGTCAATAATCAGATCCTTTTTTAAAATTGCTGACACTGAGCAGATATCGTTACCTTGACACTATGTCACCAGACTCTTCCATTTTTTCTTTTTTTAGAATACTTTATTGATACATTTTTAACCACAATATTATTACATTACATTCAATTCTAAATTAGTTCAAAAAAATTTGTACATGCATTGTATATCTTGCCATCCCCTTCAATCCACCCTCCCAAACCACCCCCACCCCTAAATGCAAGAAAAAAAAACATTTATACCTAAAAGAATCTATTGGAGGTTATCCAGACTCCCTTCTCCATCCTGTTCTCTCTCTCTGGTCATTGTTTGATATCTGATGGGGACAACTATAAAATTCAACTCCTTCAATTATGGGATGGGCAGCACATTTTACATTGGTCTTAGCTACTATATACAACACCCATGTCATTATTCTTATCAGTCACATCCGTCACGTTACAAGGAATCAAAACATTAAAAAGCTACAATCTTCATGCTTTTTACAATTACCCCTGATTTTTGGTCCATATTCTTAATTTTACATTTTTCCTCTGAAAGTCAATGTCTGTGTGCAGGAAACTAAATTATTAAGCATGACATTAGGATAATTAATTGCATCAATTTATTAATGATATTAAAATAAATGTCACACATCTCTTCATTAAGCTTTGCAGGAAAGCCAACCCCTTTGAGACTTTGGAGAAAACATTTGCAGAATGTTTAGAGAGGGAGTTGCATGTACTGTTATTATCTGAAACACCGCCTCTGACACTCCTCCTGCGCAAAGACTTCACCCTTCATTAAATTTAATATTATCCTCTGAAACAAGTTCTGTCTAATATTCTGCAATCAGTGGAAACTGATGAAATGTGACGTGTGATGAAAATCAGTTTGGGCATATTAATGTTCATCAACTCCATACAAGTTGGGTTTTATTATAAATTCTATGTAATCTAGTTAGGAAAGTATAAGTGGTATTGTAGACAGAACAATAGTAAAACATTAAACAGTGTGTGGAGAATGCCTTGTGCACACGAACAATATTCTCTTCTTGGATTTTGTTATGATTAAAAGAGAAAACATGAAGCAACAACCACAAGCATTTGGGGAAATAAAAGCAGTGAACATTCTGTGACCATCAGAGTGGTGGAAGAGAGCTTTTGGACAAGATCTTGTCAAAAACCAGAAGGGAAAAAGAAACCTGAGGATGATTGAGGAAAAAGGAACAGGAAGAAATTGAGTTAAGCAGCTGAGGAAAATTCCTTTGAGGTTTGGCATTGCTGGAAGTGGTTTGACTGTCTTGAATTTTGATCATTCCACTCCCTCGAATTTTGTCCTTGTGATTTCTACTACTGTCCTGGATTTTATCAGCCCATCCATTGGTTGCTCTTCCATCACCAACTCCATCACTAACCCCCCACTGTCTCACTGTTAAAGAATCCATTCCACCTCATCACACTCTCTTCCCCCCTTTCCTTCAGGCAGAATATACATGTAAACACAAACCTTCAGATTCAAAGACAGTTTCTTTCTTGTTATCAGAGCCTAAAATGGAGTCTCATTGGTTATAGACAATGCTCTTTACTCTATAACCTGCACTTGGTAACACTGCACTCTTCGACTGATTCTAACCCTACATCCAACCTGATCACGTTCAGTTCTTTGATAAATCAGGCAACACTGATTTATAGTGAATTTTGAAAGATATTTGTGAGAAATGAGTTAAAAATCTGTTCAGCTCAGTGAACGGTTGGGATCTAGAGAAACACCACTTGAACTTATAAGGGATGGAGATTCAATTGTGACTTCTCAATTTGGAAATTGGATATTACTTTCAAGGTAAAAGCATATTCTAGTTTATGGGAAAAGGCAGAGGTTGGAATTGATGGTTTGTTTCATAAGGCACAGTTGCAATGGCACAGCATTTTGTGCTGCTTCACATGGGTCCATCCTCTCAAGCTCATCCTGACCTTGAACACTATGGGCATGAAATTCTCACACTCTCTTTGTGGACTGTATAGATTTCACTCAGGTGCTCTGGTATCCTCCAAAATCCCAGAGAGATGCAGGTCAGTAGTTAAATTGGCCGTCCTAAATTATTAGGATAAGTAGTAAGAGAATTGGGAGGACATGTTGCATCACTACACACTGAATATCCACAAACAGCTGTGCAACACTGGTATCACAAGGCACATGTGGCATGCAATCAAGACTATTAACGGATCACAAGTCAACCTTGCAAATCAAATACAATGACGCCTCCCTTCCAGACAGACTGAATAACTTCTCTGCATGGTATGATGAGAAGAACAGGATGACACCAAGGAAACCTTTGTGACCCCCTGATGAAAGAAAGGAGAACTTTATCCAACGTGAACCCACCCAAGGCAGTGAGGCCAGACAACATAACTGGTCAGGCAATGAAGGACTGCGCAGGCTAATTGATGGAGTTCTTCACAGACATCATCAATTCCTTTGTTCAGCAGTCCATCATTCCCGCATGGGGTTACCATGATCCCAGAACCCAAGAAGGTGACAATAACAGGCCTCAGTGACTACCGTCCTGTGGCACTGACCTCCACCATCACGAAATGCGTTGAGCAACCGGTGATGGACCACATTAAAGCACACTTCCAGAGACGCTGAGCCCATTTCAATTCATCTATAGGAGAAACCATTCTCCAGACGATGCTATTGCCTTGTCACTTCATTCTGTCCTGGCCCACCTGGAGAACAATGTCCCCTTCAGTTCGGCCTTTAATACGATCATTCCCAAGAGGCTGGTGGAGAAGCTGTCCCCTCTGGGAGTCATCATCCTTCTCTGTAACTGGATTTTTGGCTCCTAACAGAAAGACCACAATCTGTCTGGGTCAGTAGTAGATATATCAAGCAATGTCTTGCTGAACACTCAGGGCAGTGTGCTCAGCCCACTCTTGTTCCATGAATGCATTGTTAAATCCAGCTCCAACAGTGTCATCAAGATTGCAGATGATACACCAGCAAAAGTAACAACCTGAGTCTCATTGGGGACAAGACAAAGGAGATAATCGTGGAATTCAGGAGATCAACATCTCCTCACTTGTCAGGAAGGTGCAATAGCAACTGCACTTACTGAGAAGACTGAAGTGGGCAAGGCTACCGGCCACCATTATGTCAACCTTCTCTTGGAGCCCTATCAAGAGCAGCATGGCTGGTTGCATCACAATGTGGAAAGGTTGCTGGAGAGAAATGGTTTGGAGGTGAATCTACAGGACCATAAGAGTGGCAAAGGGAATCACTGGAGTCTCCCCCTCCCCCCACCCTCAATGATGTGATCTACTGGGATCATTTTCTGAAGCGAGTGCATAAAATCATTGAGGACCTCTTCCACCCCGCACTCTGCATCTTTCAGCTACTCCCTTCGGGGAAGAGATACAGGAGGATCAGAGCCAGCACCAACAGGCTGAGGAACAACTTCTTCCCGCAGGCCGTAAGAACACTGAACGACCAAAGAAACTGCTCACACTAACCATCTGAGACTCTCAATTGTGTAAAATGTATTTATTTTTATAGATAAAATACTTGTTCTGCATATGTGTTGTTTGTCTCTATGTGTGGTATGTTTGGTTGTGTGTTTTTGCACCAAGGTCAGAAGAATGCTGTTTCATCTGGTTGAACTGGTACAATCAGATGACAACAAACATGACTTGACTTGACTTTAAACTGGACATTGATCGAACCATCAAACATAACTCCTCCCTGCCATTATCTCCGCCTCTAACTCCCGCTACCCTAGCAATGTGATTAACATCTTGAAAGCCTCACCCTATACTGGTCACACCCCTCTCCCATTAGGAAGATGTTTCATGGGTGTGAGGTCACCCACTCCCAGCATCAAGGACAGTTCCCCACTGTTATCTGACTCCTAAAGGAACCCCAAAGTACATTGCTTTTGCGTCATACCCAATGGACTTTTGAACTGTTTCACTTTGATTCAAGATGCCTTTAAATGCCATGTAACAATGCAGAAAATGTAATATTATATAAGATTTCCTTTTGCCTGTCATAAGTTGAAGAGTCGTGATGAACATTGCCCAGCACCCCTAACAGTAAGAGAAAGGTAACAGTAAGAGTCCCTTCAGAGACACTGAGCATCCGTGGATTCACCTCCAGCACTCTCCCAGCCTTTGTAGCTGAATATACCTCTGTTTAATCAATTGGCAGCCTCTGATACGATCAGGAAACCTTCAGCGCCCAAGGGTATTTGAGAGCCGTTCTTGCACTTCGGCGCTTTTTCATATCCTTGTTCCGATACCTGGTTTCCATGAGCCAGTCTTCAGCAGCCCCCAACCTATTTGGGTCCTACAACCGCAAGTCACCAGCAGTCTGCAGCCTGTGTGAGTCTTTCAACTGTGTCGCCAACCACCTGCAATATATATGCATGGGTCCTTCAGCTGCTGAGCCCCTCACTAGTTTTTGCTGTGGTCACTACTCTGTTGGGCTATCTCCCATGCTTCTCCTCAACGTGGGGGTGGGGGGGGGTAGAGTTGATTAAGAATATTCGGTGCTCTCAATGTAAAGAAAGGAAGTCTATCATAAATGAGTCGACAACAATCAAAACAGTGTTGTCCTTAGCCCTTTAAGTTACGCAGAGAAGATAAGCAGCATGTTTATGTTGACATCTCAGTAGCCGCTCAAAAATTTAATTTTTGGGTTGTGGTTAATAACTTCTGCTGTGCTGTAAGAAATGTGAATCCATCTCCCGAACCATTATGTTCCCAGCAGCTGTAATCATTACAGTGAGATCCCATTCACTGACAGGGCTCCTGCTGAAAGAAGGTGCAATGTTCACACCAATCTTGGCTGAGTCCAAAACTCTCTTGACAGAATAACTGGGCAAGACATATTCTATTGGTCAGTGGAGGCTGGGAAATTACCAGAAAATCTTTATGTATTCCAAGATAAGACTCCAGAAAGTAGCCTTGAACTTTTCTGATTCTCAAAGCCCAACAAATATTAAACCATCATCCCTGAAATCCTGACCATCTGATCCCTAATTATTGGGGCTGTCACGGCAGCTGGGTTTTCTAATGATTAAATTTCCACTCCTGCCCGTGGGTTGGGTTCTAATTCAGACCTGGCATCTGGAGAACCTCAGGAATTTTTTAATTAATAAAAATTCCTGCCATGAATATATATCAGGTCCTCGCACTGTGAGAATCTGTGGGCATGAAATTCACTCCCATTCCTTCTGCTCCTCATAAGAATTAAGACCTTTAAGGTGGTCACACTGGACAGCATGAGATATCACCACTCTCATTTCAACTGTGTTGGGATCTTAAATTACTGTTTGCAAATGAAGTGTGGTGGTTCACAGGGAAGCACAAGAACTGCCGATCCTGGCATCATAAGTGGAGAAAGAGTTGCTGGAGGGACGCACCAGGTCTGGCCGCATCCATGGGGAAAAATGGCCCATCGACATATTGGTTTCGGACCAGGCAGCAGGACTAAAATAGGAAGGGGGGATGTCAGAAGTATGGGGAGCGAGTGGAAGAAAGAGAAAAGAGTAGAAGAAGTTGGGGAGGACTAACAGGCGATGGTGCTAGACCAAGGAGCTGATTGTGGACTTCAGGAAGGGGAGATCAGTTCTCATCGAGATGTCAGCAGTAGAGAGGGTTAAGAGTTTCAACTTCCTGAGTGTCAACATTTCTGAGGATCACTCCTGGTGCCCCCATATCGATGCAAGGCTTGCCAGCGGTTGTGCTTTGTGAGGAGTTTGAGGAGGCTTGGTGTGTTTCTCAAAAATTTCTACAGGTGTACCATGGAGAGCATTTTGACTGATTGCATCACTGCCAGGTATGAAGGTGTCAATTCACAGGACAAGAAAAGAAAAACTACAGAGGGTTGTTAACTCAGGCACCAGCCTTCATTCCATCGAGGGCATCTACAAGGGGCGGTGTCTTAAGAAAGTAACCTGTATCCTCAAGGACTCCACACTACCCTGGCCATGCCCTCTTCTCTCTGCTACCATCGGGTAAGAGGTACAGGAGTATAACGACAAGCGCTCAGCAGCACAAGGACAGCTTCTTCCCCTCTGCCATCAGATTTCCGAATGGACAATGAACCACAGACAGGATGTCACTTGATTGTGCACTATTTATTTATTTTGAAATGTAATTCATAGCTATATTTGCACTGTGAAACAACACATTTTGTGACATGTTCATGACAATAAATTCTATTTCTGCTGCTGAGAGAAGGTGGGAGAGATGGAGATGAGGGTGGAGGGAGAGGACTGGGAATGGAGGAAAGTTAGAAAGAAAAGGAATAAATAAAGAAAAAATGGAAACAGTGGAACCAGATAGAGATGGTGGTTACCTAAAGTGGGAAAGCAAGGAGGTTATCAGCAATTTAATGCATACTCCTCCCCATCTCCAGTGCTATTGAAGACAATAAATCTAGTTATCATCCTAGCTCTTTGTGTTAGCAAATACCCATTAAGATAGCCAATTACACGTTCACCCTGTTTCCTGTAGCATGACTACAAATATCACATTCCATTCCATTTCCCCACTCCCCTCCAAAGCTGTTGCTCAGTTGGTCCTTCTCTGAATCACAAGGTGGTGACTTCAAGTCTCACTCTCCGGGCTCGAATGGGAACTCCATTCTGACATTGCAGTGTCAGAGATTGGCATTGTCAGAGGTGTTAACTTTCAGCTGAAGCATTTCAGCTGCTGCCATCGGGAAAGAGGTTCAGGTGCCTCAAACCTCCTACCCTCAGCTGCTTCCATAAAACCTTAAGACATTAGGCACCTTTTTATATTCGGTATGGCCCTGTGTAAAAGTGAAACAATTTTGGAAAGATTTGAGTGTATTGTTAGGACAAATTATGAGGATAAATATACAAAAAGGTCCAAGAATATTTTTTTTATTTGGAGAATAGATATAACATAACATAACATAACATAACAATTACAGCACGGAAACAGGCCATTAGGCCCTTCTAGTCCGCACCGAACCAAACACTCCTTTCTAGTCCCACCTCCCTGCACAATGCCCATAACCCTCCATCTTCTTCTCATCCATAGACCTGTCCAACCTTTTCTTAAATAATACAATTGACTCCGCCGCCACTATTTCTCCTGGAAGCTCATTCCACACGGCTACCACTCTCTGAGTCAAGAAGATCCCCCTCATGTTACCTCTAAACCTCTGCCCCTTAATTCTTAACTCATGTCCTCTTGAGTTTATATCTTAAAGAAGATATAAAATTGGATTTGGATAAATATCAAGAAAAATGATTAAATATAGCCATGGCGATAGCAAAGAAATGTATAGCAGTAACATGGAACACTAAGAATTTGGTAAAAATATACAGATGGCATATTGAAATGCAAAATTTAGAAAAAATATAGTTTAAGGAATCAAATTGGAAACTTTTATAAAATTTGGGAACCATATATGGATTTTATGAATGACAATCCATCCACATACTTCACTTTCCCTCCCCTCTCAGTTAGTAATGATACAAAATAGTCAATCAATTTTATATATGTAAGTAATATTATACACGTAGAATTAGGTGTTCTTTCTCTTCTTTTTTTGAGGGAGGAGGGTTGGAGAGAAAATTTAAAAATTATTATGTCATTCTGTGTGGTTTGTTAAGTTACTGTATTATTGAATTTATACTTTGTATTGATGCAAATGATTTTTAAAAATTAAAATAACCTTAAGGTACAGGAGCAGAAATGGGCTATTCAGCCCATCGAGTCTGCTCTGCCATTTAATCATGCGCTGATTCATTTTCCCCACTCAGTCTCAATGCCCGGCCTTCACTCCATAACTTTTGATGCGCTGGCTAATCAAGAACCTCAATCTCTGCCTTAAATACCCTCAACCATCAGAAACCTAAACAACAGATTCGATCAGAGACTCATTTAAGGCCTCTTACTTTGCACAGTTTTTTTTATTTCTGAATATTTACTTTATCTGTCTTGCAATCAGTTTGTTTACATTTCTATTTTTGTTTACATTTCTCTCTTTTGTATACATAGCTTTCTTCTTGAGGTTAAAAAAAAAGCAGGTCAAACAATGTCCTTTGTATAGCAAAGGTATGAAGGGTTGAAGGCCATCCCTTGATGAAGGGTTCAAGCCTGAAACATCAGTTAAATATTTTTACTTTTGCGATATAAAGGACACCTGCTGAGTTTCTCCAGCATTTTGTTCTTACTTCAACCACGGTGTCTGCAGATATATATTTTTTTACTTTGTTTTACTTATTTCTTTCTTGCTAAGTACAGTTTACAGATAGTGATAAGTAGAAATTCTGCTTGTCCCATAGGAAAAAGAATCTCCTGGTTGTATGTGATGTCATGTGTGTACTCTGACAATAATTGTGAATTTTGAACTTTCAGATGATGAAGATCCCATAAAATCATTTAAATGAGGTGCAGCAGGGGGCTTCTCGCCAGTGACCTGGCCATCATTTGTTCTTCAAACATCTTCATCAACAGGGATTTTCTGCACATTATCTTGTTGTCATTCAGGGGACTTTGCTAAGTCCTCTACTTCATAAATTGCAACCATGACTGCACATCAAAGGCAGCAAATTGGTTTTAATGCACTTTAAGGTACCTTGAGTCCATGTAAAAGATGATTTACAATCAAGTATCCATTTCCTACAGGGTAGGAATTTTTCTTTATTTATGACTGATTCTTAATATATCTTCCCCCACCGCTAATTCATTGTTCTCCATGCGTCTTAATTTTGTGACACATTCATTCAGGATGGCCACTTAAATTTCACTGCTCCATTTCTCTCAGCGTTTGCTGTGATCTTACCAAGCACAATCAACATTTGAAGCCAAGCCCTGCAGTCAAGGAAAGTGCCGATAAAATCTCCAACAATGTGACCCCAATCTTCTGACCCTTGCGTCCTTCAAGATGGCTGACAGTAAATTTGCAGTGCTTCTAAAAACAATGAGATGTCCTCGTGCCCTTATGTAGAAGGTGCTTGTTCATAGTGTTAGAAACAGAAGTACCTTCACAGAAATTGCTCGAGACAAAAATTGAGAACAAAGAACATTTATTATACAACAATGCAAAGTTGGGTGCTTCCCCTTACCCTGGGAATACACACACATACTGGGGCTCACCCAACTTTTATACAGTTCATTTCAGTGTAGAGGTACCCTCCCCCCCCCTAACATTCTTCTGCTGGATAAGTTTGGCATTGGGCAATCCTGTCTGCCTACGTGCTGTTTCTGTGAACTTGGAGGACCAGGGGGCATCCTGTCTGTGTCCCATCAGGTCATTGTCCTTATTCACCTGCCTTTGTCCTTATTCACACCTTCCCAACCCTCAAGGCTTACTAACTCTTATATGCCTATGCAGAACTTGCTAATTCTGTCTAAGGCTTACTAATTACATATGCGGACCCTTATCTTATTCAGACTAACTTCCTACATTCTATTATCTCTTCTTTCTTCTTTGGCTTGGCTTCGCGGACGAAGGTTTATGGAGGGGGTAAAAAGTCCACGTCAGCTGCAGGCTCGTTTGTGGCTGACAAATCCGATGCGGGACAGGCATTATCTACCCTTATCCTATTTAGCTATATTCATTACGACTCATGCAGTTTGGCATGCAGAGTTTTGCCGCCAGCCTTCCAGACTTCTGGGGGGATTCCATCCATACCTGCTGCTTTGCCACTTTTCAGTTGTTCGATTGCCTTATATGTCTCATCCAGGGTGGGAACCTCATCCAGCTCTAGCCTTAGGGGCTGTTGAGGGAGCTGGAGCAGGGCAGAATCATGGACTGAGCGGTTGGCACTGAAAAGAGATTGGAAGTGTTCTGACCATCGGTTGAGGATGGAGATCTTGTCGCTGAGGAGGACTTTGCCGTCTGAGCTGCGCAGCGGGCTTTGGACTTGGGGTGAGGGGCCGTACACAGCCTTTAGAGCCTCGTAGAAACCCCTGGTAAACTGCCTCAGGATCTTCGTGATGCCACCATCATCACCCTGTACAAAAACAAAGGCGAGAAATCAGACTGCTCAAACTACAGGGGAATCACGTTGCTCTCCATTGCAGGCAAAATCTTCGCTAGGATTCTACTAAATAGAATAATACCTAGTGTCGCCGAGAATATTCTCCCAGAATCACAGTGCGGCTTTTGCGCAAACAGAGGAACTACTGACATGGTCTTTGCCCTCAGACAGCTCCAAGAAAAATGCAGAGAACAAAACAAAGGACTCTACATCACCTTTGTTGACCTCACCAAAGCCTTCGACACCGTGAGCAGGAAAGGGCTTTGGCAAATACTAGAGCGCATCGGATGTCCCCCAAAGTTCCTCAACATGATTATCCAACTGCACGAAAACCAACAAGGTCGGGTCAGATACAGCAATGAGCTCTCTGAACCCTTCTCCATTAACAATGGCGTGAAGCAAGGCTGTGTTCTGGCACCAACCCTCTTTTCAATCTTCTTCAGCATGATGCTGAACCAAGCCATGAAAGACCCCAACAATGAAGACGCTGTTTACATCCGGTACCGCACGGATGGCAGTCTCTTCAATCTGAGGCGCCTGCAAGCTCACACCAAGACACAAGAGAAACTTGTCCGTGAACTACTCTTTGCAGACGATGCCGCTTTAGTTGCCCATTCAGAGCCAGCTCTTCAGCGCTTGACGTCCTGCTTTGCGGAAACTGCCAAAATGTTTGGCCTGGAAGTCAGCCTGAAGAAAACTGAGGTCCTCCATCAGCCAGCTCCCCACAATGTCTACCAGCCCCCCCACATCTCCATCGGGCACACAAAACTCAAAACGGTCAACCAGTTTACCTATCTCGGCTGCACCATTTCATCAGATGCAAGGATCGACAATGAGATAGACAACAGACTCGCCAAGGCAAATAGCGCCTTTGGAAGACTACACAAAAGAGTCTGGAAAAACAACCAACTGAAAAACCTCACAAAGATAAGCGTATACAGAGCCGTTGTCATACCCACACTCCTGTTCGGCTCCGAATCATGGGTCCTCTACCGGCACCACCTACGGCTCCTAGAACGCTTCCACCAGCGTTGTCTCCGCTCCATCCTCAACATCCATTGGAGCGCTTACATCCCTAACGTCGAAGTACTCGAGATGGCAGAGGTCGACAGCATCGAGTCCACGCTGCTGAAGATCCAGCTGCGCTGGGTGGGTCACGTCTCCAGAATGGAGGAGCATCGCCTTCCCAAGATCGTGTTATATGGCGAGCTCTCCACTGGCCACCGTGACAGAGGTGCACCAAAGAAAAGGTACAAGGACTGCCTAAAGAAATCTCTTGGTGCCTGCCACATTGACCACCGCCAGTGGGCTGATATCGCCTCAAACCGTGCATCTTGGCGCCTCACAGTTTGGCGGGCAGCAACCTCCTTCGAAGAAGACCGCAGAGCCCACCTCACTGACAAAAGGCAAAGGAGGAAAAACCCAACACCCAACCCCAACCCACCAATTTTCCCCTGCAACCGCTGCAATCGTGTCTGCCTGTCCCGCATCGGACTTGTCAGCCACAAACGAGCCTGCAGCTGACGTGGACTTTTTACCCCCTCCATAAATCTTCGTCCGCGAAGCTAAGCCAAAGAAGAAAAGAAAATATTCATTACACATATTTTCATATTAGTTTTACTCATCTCTCACAATAGTTATTGAGTCACAGATATAGGCCCTTTCACCTACAGTGTGGCTGTTGACCATTAAGTACTCTTCCATACTCATCCTATTTCGCTGCACCGTCTATATCCTATAGTCAGGGCTCAGGTCTGAAATGTCAGCAATATATCTTTGTCTCATATAGATGCTTAATTGACCAGCTGAGTTCACCCAGCATTTTGGTGTTTTTAACTACAATCACAGCGTCTTCAGCCCTACTATGTTTCTCTGAAGCTTTTTCTTCCTTGGTCAGCGCAGGATAGATAAAGAAAATACGAATGTGACCCAATGGGATCTACAAACTCCAGAAACGACACCTGGACTTTTCTGATCTATATTTTGAAACTTGAAACTTCCAAACCCCAGCCAAAGTCTGTGTAAAAACAAAATAAATGTGTTCTCTTTAAATCTCTATTTCTTACCCCAAACTTATTTCCTCATTATGGTCACATTTCTTGAACTTGAAGGTTGGACCATGGATTAAGCTTCAGGAGATACTTGTTGGAGCTAGGAATGGACAACAAAGAGGAGACACAACATACTTCAGATGCTGGAATATGGAGGTAAAATCAATCGACTGGAGGAATTCAGAGGGTCAGGCCACACCTCCAACAGGAAATGGACAGTGGACAGGAACCAGTGAGGGTCTTTGAGGCAGAATAACATTCAGGCGACGGGCTACTGAGGCGAAGAACCCATACAAGCCGTGGGGTGCAGCTGACTATGGTGAAGGGACTCACGGCAGGCTGCCGATGTGAGGGGAGACAGGGTCGAGACTGGCTGAAGGGGGTACCAGGTAACGGAACTGAAATGCAAGAAGGGCACTGGAGACTTCTTGATCGTGTCGGAGGTTTGGATCTGGAGCTTGGGTTGCCAGTTGTTTGGACTGAAGTCAGTGTGCCTGTGGGGGCTACGGGAGAGCTGGAGGCAAATCCACGGACATTCAGTGACCCTTTTTCTTCTCTTGCACTGACTTTAAGGGCACTGGGCAATTTCTGCTGATAGCAAAGTGACTTACAGCAGACGAAAGGATATTTCATGTAATAGCACATTTTCTGTTTTATTACATGGTTAGGGTTAGGGTTAGGGTTAGGGTTAGGGTTAATCTTGAATATTGAATTCATTGGTACAGGGGATTGTCAGATTGACTTTGTGTTCTTCACAATAAAGGGAAATTAAAAATCCTATCAGTAATCACAATCTAAAATCCAAATGGATGTTATTCAGCTCAGCACCAAACCACAGTCCGGCTAGAGCAGAATTGCACTGGAAAAGCTTCCTGTTCCATCCATTGTCCATACCTAGCCTTAATCAGAGCCCACTATTCCTAGATCAGGCCTTACCCATTCTGGATGGAGCATGAGAAAACAGCTTCCTTGTCTGGGGAAATACAATACAAAGATCCCCTCATTCAACTCCACCATTGACAACAAATGTTATTTTCTAAGCCTGCCGAGAATCAAATGAGGAGTTATACCTGAAGAAGGCTATTTCCTTCAAAAGATTCTTTTTACCGTAAGCATTCCTTTGATCAGATGCTGCAGAGCAGTGAGGTATGAAAGGCATTAGCGCATCAATCATTGAATAAAATTGGGGAGAAATTACAGGATTATATCTGAGAAATGTGGATAAAAGTTATATTTTTCAAAGGATTATTGATTGAGTTTTATAGTTTTTGGATCTTATGTCTATAATTGGTATACATTTGGAAATTGGATTCTGGATTTGTAGAAGATGTGCTTTTCATTTAAAGGCTTGCAATTTTTCTGTATGACTTCAAGTAAATTGTGAGAAACAGGTAATGCTTTCTTTGCTTAGTATTCGGTTACTGAATTTTGAATCTTGTTAATAATCACCACACTATTCATAAATATTTGCTGAAGAGTTGGTTTGTATTCTTGTGAAGTCGAAGCAATTATCCTTGCACTGTGAATGCAGTTACCTGCCAAACGAGGCCTTCCTCACCTTCTGTTGAAGTATCCCTTGCAGATTGCTCAATCATCTTGTTATTTGCATTTTTGAGTCTGCAGTCAGGGAAAACAACCTCTTCACTCCTAACTTGTCAAACACTTCTGAGAATTTCATAAATATCAATGAGATCACCTTTTATTTTAATCCCCTGAGACTGTAGGTTCACTTGAGACCAACATTTGTGAAACATTTCAATACAGCTCCAAAGTTCCTCAGGTTTGGTATGACATTGGAAACCATGCCAGGTTTCTGCAGACGTGTAGGGGAAAGTGTGTTGACCAGCTGCATCATGGTCTGGTACAAGGATGCCAATGTCCTGAATTTAAAGCCCTGAAAAAGTTAGTGGACACAGCCCAGGACATTGTGGGTAAAACCCTCCCCACCTATGAGAACATCTACAGGGAACACTGCCACCAGAGAGCAGCAACAATCATCAAGGATCCACACCACCCAGCACATGCTCTGCCCTCTCTCCTACCATCGGGAAAGAGGTACCTGTGCCACAAGACTCGCACCACTCGGTTCAGAAACAGCTGCTACCCCTCCACCATCAGACTCCTCAACAATAAACTCAATCAGGGTCTTAATCAAAGACTCTTACATTTGCAATTCATTGATTTTTTTTTCCCCTCTGTTTTGCAATTTGTTTACATGTGTTTATTGAGTCAGTTTTATTTTGCACTGCTAATAAGTAGTCATTCTGCCTCACCCACAGGAAAAAAATCTCAGGTTTGTATGCAGTGCCATGTGTGTACCACTCAAGCAATAAGACTGAAATCTGAAATCAGAAATCTAAAGTTATTCCAAGATGGTGTGAGTATGATTGGACGATTCCATGATTGACCCAAGTACCTCAGTGGTAATAATCAGTGAGTATCCTGGGAAAGTTGAGAATCTAAGGGAGGGAAACACAGCAGGAGAAAGACATATAGATGTCCATTTATGGATAATCATCACTCATTTTCCTTCACACTTTTACCTTTCACCAGTGACATTGTCAGTCCTGGAATGCTTTCAATTGCCTTCAATGTGCTCTCAAGATGCAATCAAGAAAGCAATATTCTAATAAAATTGCTGGAATGAGAGAAAAAGGACAAAAATAACCTAGGATGATTGTTGTTTAAACACTCCTTACCAGCACAGTTAGCAACGTTGGTGGCCTGGGTTTGAAACTGGCGCAGTTTGGCAGCAGTTTGTACATTCTCCCTGTGCCTGCTTGGGTTTTGTCTTGGTGCTCCAGTTCCTTCCCACTCTCCAAAATGTACAGGGGTTTTAGGTTAATTTGGGGGCATGCACTCATGGGCAGAAGGGCCTATAACCTTGCTGTAGGTCCAAATTTAATTTATTTCTCGAAGGACAGCAATGTCCCGTTAAAGGATTCACCTGGTCACTAGATTGATCTCTGTGGTGAATATATTTTTCTGAAAAGAAATGATGGACCTAAATTTGCTGGTGGCAAGAATAATAACAGGTTATTTCAACAATATTTATTTATTTATTTCAGATTTCTTATCAGAGTACCTACATGACATCACATACAACCCTGAGATTCATTTTCCCATGGGTAAGGCAGAATGACCTCTTATTGATAGTGCAATAAAAAAAACTGTACACAACTTGTAAACCAATAAAGAAATATAAAAAAAAACTAACTGTGCAATTCAGAGAGGAAAAAAATCAACAAAATGCAAAGGTAAGAGTCCTTAAAGGAGTGCATGATTGAGTTTGTTGTTGAGGAGTCTGATGGTGGAGGGGGAGCAACTGTTCCTGAACCTGGTGATGTGAGTCTTGTGACACCTACTCCTGTTTCCTGACGTTAACAGTGAGAACAGAGTGTGTGCTGGATGGTGTGGATCCTGGTTGATTGCTGCTGCTCTCTGAGTGACTCATTATCATTGCTGAAGTTTGAAACTCTCTGAGAGGTGGCAACACCTAACTACTGTTGTGTCATTGGAAAAGTTGCCTTGCATCTTGCTGCAAAATATTTATTTATATTATTTTACCTTCGTAAGTTTTACGGATATTGAAAGCCTTTAATCTTTTAATTTAGACCAGTGGTTCTCAAGCTTTTTCTTTCCACTCACATCCCACTTTAAGGAATCCCTATGCCATCGGTGCTCTGCGATTAGTAAGGGATTGCTTAAGGTGGGATGTGAGTGGGAAGAAAAAGTTTGAAAACCATTGTTCTAGTCGTACCTAATTGACTCATTACGAGCACCATTTCATAACTCCAAAGTAAATGGACAATTTTTCTCAAGCAAAATATTTAATTAACAATTGGGTCCAGAGCAGTGGTTCTCAACCTTCCCTTTCCACGTACAACCCACCTTATGCAATCCCTTGCTAATCTCAGAGCATTGATGGCATAGGGATTACTTAAAGTGGTCTGTAAGTGGAAAGGGAAAGGTTGAGAACCATTGATTTAGACATACCGAAAAGTAGCAGGCCCTTCTGGCTCACCAACGCATATTGCCCAAATGCACCTGTGCACCCATTTAACCTATTAACCCTGTAAGTCTTTTGTATCTGCGAGGAAACCAGAGGACTCAGAGGAAATCCACGCTGATGTGTGGAGAACATACTGACCCCTTACAATAGAGCTGGATTCGAATGCTGGCTCTGTAATAGCAATGTATCAACCACCACGCTATCCATGCCATACAGTGGTTGTCATGTATTATGTTTGCATTGAATGTTGCCGTTGTCTGGTTTGACATGTTTGGTTGCTATGTCCACGATGATATCAACATGACTGACCTCCAGTTCTGAAGTTTGAAAAAATGCCTTTTGTTGCTTCAATGTCTTCGTTCTTCAAAAGTACAAAAATGTATAGATTTACTTTTAAATAAATCAGTGTGTCTGTTTTAAACTTGTTTCTGATACGATCACAAAATTCCACATACTGTTAATTTAAAATTTAAATTTAAATGTCGACAATACAGCACGGTAACTGACCATGAGTCTGTACTGCACAATTTAGATCCAATTAACCTACATCCCCAGTACGTTTTGGATGGTGGGAGGAAACCAGAGCCGCCAGGTGAAAACCCACACAGACATGGGGAGAACATACCAACTCCTTACAGGCAGTGTAGAAACCAACATTGGAAAACCGTGAGTTTTATCTTTAATCCAAAGTATCCGTAGAATACTGATCAACATAGTATAGCTGCAACTGTATAAAATAACTGCAATACCCCTCCAAGGTGTCCCTGAGTGGTCAGGAGGGGTTAATCCAGTTCTATTCTTTGTTCATTCATTTGCATTTTAATGTATTTTCCTATTCATGTTTTAACATGTGAAAGGTGTTACACAATTGGAAGAGAATTATGTAAATTGAACAATTAAAGCAAGGTAACACCTTATGACAGGAAGAACAAAGAGGTTGAAATCTTTTCTGTGTTTGGTTGTATTAAACCTTCATTGTGGATTTGCTCCCTTTTGAAGATTATAAATAAAGCTCAGTTAAACACAATGATAGCTCATTAATGTATGGAAATATTTGCAAACGAAATTGATTATAGACACAAAGGTCCACAATACATCATATTGCATGAAAGAAAATTCAAGTTTCAAGTTTATTTTATTGTCCTGTAATAAAACTGAAAATGTGATATTACTCAAAATTTCCTTTAGTCTACTGTAAAGCAGCAAAAATTGTCCAGCGCCCCTTACAGCTAGAAAAAGAGAAGCAAAAGAATCCTCACAGAATCACTGAAGCCCCTTTCACACTTGCCAGTTATCCCAGGAATCGAACTCCAATCGGCCTTGAAAGTGGCAAGCGTGAAAGTAAAATCTGCTCAATGCCGGAATCAGATGACGTCATCTCACACCGGGGAATGCTGGCCTCGACCCCTCGTACAATCTCCGGCATCTGTAGATGTCAGCGTTGAGATCAAGCAAGTGTGAAATGGGCAATTGCATTGCAGGCACTTCGTATTAAAGGTAGAACAGACCAAACAGCGGGGATAAACTCTTGCAAGTGTGAAAGCTTTCAGTGACCCAGTTAGGAGTGGTCTAGTGTGAAAGGCCAACCCCTCCACCCCCCCCAACATTCCTATCCTGGCAGACTGAACAGCAAATCCTGGGATGCAAGTGTGAAAGGGGCTTGAGTGCCTCCAGCTCTCCCATAGATTCTGCATCCACACAGCCTTCAGTCCAAACCATCAGCAACCTGAGTTCCGTGCACACCTCTGACCCAATCAGCACCATTTTGCATCTTGGTTCCAATATCTGGTATCCCTTCAGCCAGTCTTGAGCCAATCTCCAGCAATCTGTAATCTGGTGTGAGTCCCTTAACCAATGTCCCCAGCAGTCCACAGCCCACGAAGGTTCAACGCCTCGAGTGACCAACAGCCCGCTTCCAGTGTCTTCTTCAGCGTGAGAACCCCTCACTGGTCCACCACCAAGGTCACTCTCCTGTGGGTTGACTCCTCTGCTTCTCCGTCTCCAACAGAGGGTTGTCTCCCAGGCCACTGCTTCCCCGGAGTCTGCAAAACCTCGTGGCTACTGCTCATCTTAGACGCTGCTAACTTGGGCCCAGACCCCGCTCTCTGTGGGTCCATACAAGTGGCAGCGCTACCTTTAGTGTGATAACAGCAAGGATTTGTGTGGTATTTGTCAATCCTTTTAAAATGCATTGAAGGTATGGAGTCTGTGAAGAAAACATCTCATCTCTAGCATATGCCTCAATGGCTTATTTACATTTAACAACCTTATTTGAAACAGCACGAGCTCCTACAACACAGAACCAACATACAAACAAGGTGAAAACCTAAAATTAAAAGCACTGACTTTTGGAAAGTTCCAGCATCTGCATTTCCCTGTATTTCTCTTCTGAATTAAATGTTTGAGTTCAATCATTTCAGAAAAAAGATTATTCCAATTTAAACCGCTTCTCATCCCAACCCCTTTTATGTGCCCATGTCATCTTTTCTCCCTTGTCAGTTAACTTCTTTTCAATCTGTCCTGTCATACATCTTTGTTTTCCCATTCTCCTGCTCTACACTTTAAGAACTTGTTCATTTCGAACTACAGGCAATGAAGATTGAGTCAGAAATATTGACACTCTCTGCCCCTATTACCTGAGTGCAGATCAAACTCCAAAATCTCCAAATACTTTTGTCAACTCTAAATTAGGAATATTATTCTGGGCATAATTATTACAGGTGGCATTATCTTGATGCAGGGCCTCAGGCCATCATGAATTAAAAAAAAAGTCCGCAGATGCTGTGATTGTAGTACAACACAAAAATGTGGTGGAAAAACTCAGCAGCTCACACAGCATTCACAGGCAGTAAAAGGCAATAAATGTTTCGGCCTGAGTCCTTGATCAGGAACCTGGAAAAACAGGTTGATACCTGAATAAAAAGGTGTGTTTTCCACGTTCCTGACGAAGGGCTCAGGCCTTAAATGTTAATTAGTGTTTACTTCCCATGGACTCCGTGTGAACTGCTGAGTTCCTCCACCACCTTTGTGCGTTGACTTAGGCCAGCGTGCAAAACAAATTGCCTGCCACTTCCCATTCCTCTCCCTGTTGCGGGGAAGCAGCGGACATATTAAAGGCCCATTGCACACAAGTCATATTCCCTTCTCCACCTGTCCTTTGGTGAGAAGATACAGGGCTTTGAACATATATTAAAACCACCGTTATCTGGAATTCAAGCCACCGCAGCCTCAAGCAACCGCAGCCTCAAGCAACCAGCAAAAAAAAATAGGGGAAATAAATACGTTAAAAATATAGAAGTTTAAAATTGGTGCGCCTCTCCATTAGTTTGCCAATTCACGCAACGTGTAATCTCAAGCAACTGGAAAATTCACTTATCTGGCATCTACCAATCCCCATAGGTGCTGGGATTTTCTGCATCCAGTTCATTCCCTGCTGTTATCAGACAATGAACAGCTCTCTCATTTGTAAAATGGGAATGCCCTTGCACCATTTTAAATGAACCTTTTCATTGAAACATTATATTCTGAACCTGTTTTATTCTGAGTGATTGTTATACTCAGGCTGACTTGTCTGGATAGCATGCTAAACAAAGTTTTCCACTATTCTTCAGAACACATGACAATGACCAATTACATTCTAATTATCAGATGCCCATTTCCCTCCAAAGATGTTGTCTGACCTGCTGAGTTCTTCCACTGACTCCTTCTATTGGTTCCAGATTCCAGCCTCTGTAACCTCTTATCCCTCATGCTTGTAAATATTCAAACTCTTTGGTTTGGGATTGGTCATACTGTGCGGGATGGATGGTATTTACAACAATTTACAGATTCATAGTCATTTTTGCTGACAAGGCTTCCAATTCTGATCTTTTATAGATTTCTTTTTTTAAGAAAATAGCCGGTTAAACTGAGATGGTGAGGTTTGGAGTCATGCCTTTTGATGGCAAAATTAATAATGCAATAACTCAAGCATAACAAGGCCAAATCTCCTCATTATTGCCACTCATGCATCTCTCTAGCAGCTATTAAATCTATTTTGTTTCCATGGTGGAAATAGATTTCGGCATGAAAACCATTTGCTCTTATTCACACATTGCAATTGGATCCTTACCAACAAAAGGACACCAGGTATACGTGCATCAGACGGTATTAGTACTCATGCCACTGAGATAAATGTAGTGGGTTCAAATTTCAGGTTTTTTAAAATTGTATTTACAATATGGAAGAGGCCAATTCTGGCCACTTAAACTCGTGCTACCCAATTGCTCTGAAATTAACTGACAAACCCGCTCGTTTTGGAAGGTTGGAGGAAACCAGAGGACCTGGAGGAAACCCAGAGAGGGGTAGAATGTACAAACTCATTTCAGACATCTCCGTATTTGAATCCGAGCTGGTGGCACTGGAATAACATCAAGTTAACCACCATGCTGCCTGCTTGAAGAGCTGAGCATGTATACTGACTAGGCTGACCTTAATACTGCAACATTCGGGGAAGGGTTCATTGTGAGCAACGTGGTCTTATAGGTAAGAAAATGTCAAGGCCCTGTTTGGCTTTTGAGAAAGTAAAAAAGAGATCACTTAGATCAGTGAAGGCTACTTGATTTAACTTTAACCTTCAACCACAAGTTTCTGAGAGGCATAGACAAGGTTAACAGCCAATGCCCTTTTTCCCAGGGTGGGGATAGCAAACTCTAGAGGACATCTGTAGAAAGTGAAGGGAGGAAAGTTTAGGGGAGACATCAGAGATTTTTTTTTACAGATTGCTTTGGGTGCCTGGAATGCATTGCTAAGGGTGGTGTTGGAGGCTGAAACACGAGGAGCATTTAAGAGACTTGTAGACAGACACATGGATATATAACAAATAGAGGGTTATGGGGTGAGAAGGGTTTAGTATTGTTTTGGTAGGAATATACAGGTCGGCACAACATCAAGGGCTATAATGTTCTATGTTCTATGTTCTAACAAGTTACAGTAAAATATGAAATAAAAAGAAACTTTGACAAAGGGGTCAGGCTCAAAAAGTTGGTTAGTATCTTTGCCTCAGATTGTCCTAGAACTAATGTGAGATCAATTATCTAGTTTGCTTGAGGGGGTGTCTGCTTCCCTTACATTTGGCAGCGACGTATCCCTACATTAAATGGTGCATCTATTACTTTCCTGGCTGAAAAGCAGTGTGACACCCTGAGGTTGTACAAGGCAGCACTCTGTACATATGCAAAAACCTGCCTTTTCAGGCCTTAAGCTTTGCACCTCACCCAAAGTGTGATACTTTTCATCCGACTTGCACATCCTGTCAGCAGAGGTTAGTGTTAACAGAACAGGTAAAAATTAAAGAGGAATATCTCAGATGCATTAACAGAAGCAAGGAATGTGAATTGCAGAGCAGAAGGCATGAAAGCATATGGTGAAGCCCAGAGAATGTGCATGAAATTATATAAAGTGTGCTGGAACAGAAGACTGATGTAACACACCATGTGGCCAAGCTTTTGGGAATGTGTATTACTGACACAATAGTGCAACCTTGAGTGTTAATGACTTCCTAAACTATTGGAATTAAATGTGAATGCTGCAAGACTAACTTGTCTGTTCTGTTATTTAACGCCTAAAGACTGTTATCTCTGGTGATTGTGTTTAAGTTACACAACATAAGTATAATCTTTTAGTTAAGACCACAGTGGAATAATTAACAACTAATTTCTCACCATAAACCTGCCTTTCGAAGGAGCAGTTTCTTGATATTCTCTTCAAACCTGTACAGGTTAACCTAAAGGGCCTTCAGTAAAAACATGATGGTGGAGAAACTCAGCAGGTCAAACTTTGTACTTTATCTTTGGCTTGGCTTCGCGGACGAAGATTTATGGAGGGGTGTGTCCACGTCTGCTGCAGGCTCGTTGGTGACTGACAAGTCCGATGCGGGACAGGCAGGCGGTTGCAGCGGTTGCAAGGGAAAATTGGTGGGTTGGGGTTGGGTGTTGGGTTTTTCCTCCTTTGTCTTTTGTCAGTGACGTGGGCTCTGCAGTCTTCTTCAAAGGAGGTTGGTGCCCGCCGAACTGTGATGCGCCAAGATGCACGGTATATAGCAAAGAGAAAGATACAAAACCGACATTTCTGGCTTGAGCTCTTCATCAAGTATGATGAGACCTTCAGTAACCTTCTCCACAAACCCAGCCCTCTTGCCCATGATGACAAATCAATCCATTTGCTCTCTTAGACTGCACGTTCAGAAACATTGAAGCCAGCAGAAAAATCAAATGTTGACACAGAGAATATGAAGGCAGTGAAGTCAGCTCGAGGCTGGAGAGTCCAACCACGGTAAGAGTAATGTTCATTGATATAGTCACGACATTGCAAGAGAGACATGCTTGCAAGGAGGTGGGGACTGAGGAGATGGAGGGCATGTGAGGAGTGGCAGGTGTAGTTAGGGAGGGATTGGAGGGGAAGAAGGGGGATCATTTAAAACTTAGTGCTCAGAAATGTAAAGTTCTTTTTTTAATTTTTTTTATTTTTCACACTATGAACCATATTAATCGAAATACACACAAACATTTCCCTCTTGAATATACACAGTGGGATTTTCTCCCCTTTTTCCCCCCTCCCTTCCCTCCCTCCTTCCCACCCCCTCCAAACCCCATTAAACAATGTCAACACACAATGAAAATAAACAAGAAAATTGTCTCATCTACTTTTGCACACCGGATCAGGTCATTTCGTCTTCTTCTCATTCTATCATTTTAGGGGGTGGAGATCCGCGGTAGGCCCTCTTTGTTGTGTTCCATGTACAGTTCCCAAATTTGTTCAAATAATGTGACTTTATTTTTTAAAATTATGTTATTTTTTCCAATGGAATACATTTATTCATTTTTATGTACCATTGCTGTACTCTGAGGCTCTCTTCTGATTTCCAAGTTGACATTATACATTTTTTTGTTACAGCTAAGGCTATCATAATAAATCTTTTTTGCACTTCATCCAATTTGAGGCCTAATTCCCTACTTCTTATATTACTTTGAAGAAAGATCTCTGGATTTTTTGGTCTGTTGTTTTTTGTGATTTTATTTAATACCTGATTTAGATCTTCCCAAAACTTTTTTACTTTCTCACATGCCCAAATTGCATGTACTGTTGTTCCTGTTTCCTTCTTACAGCAAAAATATCTGATACTGTTGGATCCCATTTATTTAACATTTGGGGCATGTGTAACCAATTATATTTTATCATGCGTAACCTCACATTTATTATATTTTTCATAGTTCCAGAGCATAACTTTTCCCATAATTCATTTTTTATCTTTATGTTTAAATATTTTTCCCACTTTTGTTTGGGATTATAGCTTATTTCATCATTTTCTTTCTCTTGCAGCTTGATGTACATACTTGTTATAAATATTTTTATTATCATTGTGTCTGTAATCACATATTCAAAGCTGCTTCCTTCTGGTAACCTCAGTCTGCTTCCCAATTTGTCCTTTAAGTAGGTTTTCAGCTGGTGGTATGCAAACATTGTACCATGAGTTATTCCATATTTGTACTTCATTTGTTCAAATGTTAATAAATTATTTCCCAAAAAACAATTTTCTATTCTTTTAATTCCTTTTCTCTCCCATTTTCTAAAGGAAAGATTATCTATTGTGAAAGGGATTAGCTGATTTTGCATTAATAATAATTTTGGTAGTTGGTAATTTGCTTTTTTTTTCCTTTCTACATGAATCCTGTTCCATATGTTGAGTAAATGGTGCAGTACTGGTGAACTTCTATATTGCACTTGAAAGTTCATTAACTTAATCCATGCAGTACAAGGAAATAAGATACCAACAGTGGCTGTTGCTTTAGACGCAGAAAAAGCCTTTGACAGGGTAGAATGGAATTATTTATTCAAATTATTACAGAGGTTCAATTTTCCAGAAAAATATATTAATTGGATTAAAGCATTATATAAGGGACCATTGGCGAAGGTGACACTAAATGGATATACATCAAACAATTTAAATTAAGTAGGTCAACTAGGCAGGGATGTCCACTATCTCCCTCACTGTTCGTTTTAGCAATAGAACCATTGGCAGAACTGATAAGAACAGAAAATAAAATAAAAGGGATAAAAATAATGGAGAAGGAATATAAAATCAGTTTATTTGCAGATGACATCATAGTATACTTAACAGAACCAGAAATATCAATAAAAGAACTACAAAAGAAATTGAAGGAATATGTAGAAATATCAGAGTACAAGATCAACACAAAGAAAAGTGAAGCGATGCCAATAACTAATGCGGATTACACAGAGTTTAAAAAAGAATCACCATTTAAATGGCAAACACAAGCAATCCAATACCTAGGTATTAGATTAGATAATAATTTAGGCCACCTATATAAATTAAATTATCAGCCATTAATGAAGAAATTACAGGATGACTTAGAACATTGGAAAGAATTGCCACTAACACTGATAAGGAGGGTAAATTGCTTTAAAATTAATATCTTCCCAAGGATACAATTCCTATTTCATTCGATACCAATTCCCTTAACAGAGAAATTCTTCAGTGAACTAAAGAGAATAATAAGAAAATTCTTTTGGAAAGGGGGGAAACCGAGGATAGCACTAGATAAATTAACAGAGTGGTACAAACAAGGTGATTTGTAGCTACCAAACTTTAAAAATTATTATAGAACACAATTAAGGTATCTACCAGATTTTTATCAAACAAGGGAAAAACCAGATTGGACCAAGATAGAGCTAGATAAAATAGGGGAGAAGGTACCAGAACATATACTTTATAAGTGGGATGAAGAACTGGAGAAATGTAATGTTCAAGGTCAGTGTCATGAAAAAACTCACAAATGCTGGAGAAACTCAGTGGGTCAAACAGTGCCTTTATGTAGCAAAGGTAAAGATACATCACCAACGTTTCGGGCTTGAGGCCTTCAAGGTTAGTGTAGTGGTTAAAGCATAGATTCTCGAGGTAGAGCGTATGCCCCACCAGTGGGGCGTGGGGCTTAAGAATATTTTAATGGGGCTTAGGAATATTTTGGGAAATAATTTAAAAAGTTGGTTTAAAAAATAAACTCATTTTGTTGGCATGAAAGATGTGACTTGGCAACATTGTCAGTACAACACAATTGTGGTAACTTCCAAGTAAAATCACTTTGTTCTTATTATTTGCTCTTCCGATGTTTCTCCATTGTTTCTTTTATTTAAACTGCTGTCATCCTTCGTTAGCATTACAATTATATTTTTTACTGACCGGCCTTATTATCATCCATTCCAAATTATCTCATTGGCAACAAGGATTACAAATGATCCCAACAATCATGTCTTCCTCCATTTACTTTTTCAGTTCAATAGTGAGTGAGACCAGTACCTGTATGTACCTTTGTGCACTAGTATATTGATGGCAGTGGAGGGTGGGGGGGGGGGGTCACTCCAGGTGCCAACCTGAGGGGGACGCTAAAATTGGAAAAAAAAATAGGGACCCCAGAAAGTAAAGCACGAGGCTAGTGCAATTTTAATGCACTCTCTGAGAGAAAAAATGTTGGAAACTATGCAAGTGATTTTTGAAATTTTTGGGGGGGGGTCAGTATTCTTCCTTTGATTCAATCATTACTTTTATTACATTTCTCATTTCTAAGATATCATACAATATTGATTAATCTGTTTCAGTGAGCTTGCATTGTTGTATATTCAAAAAGTTGAATATGAAATATATGTTCCAGTGTCTTCCCGACCTTAATTGCATTGAAATACACTTGTAGTAAATGATTTAATTCAAACTTCTTTTGAATATATAACAATTTTCTGCTAATGGTGAGGCATATGATTTTTTTGCAAAATTAAAATGGGTTAGAGCAATATTGTTACAGCGCCTGTGAATAGGGTTTAAATCCAGTGCTGTCTGTACTTTTTCCCGATATCTGTGTGGGTTTCCTCCAGATGCTCCGGTTTCCTCCCACCATTCAATACATACCTGGGTTGTAGATCAATTGGGCGGCATGGGCTCATGGGGCTGAAAAGGCCTGTTACCGTGCTGCATGTCTAAATTTTAAATTTAAATATAAAATGTTATACTTTGGTGAGAAGAATTTTTTTTTAAATAACCAAGGTCATGATTCTAAACAGGGTGAAAGGACAGGGATATGTAGGGTTTTAGTGACAATTTCATTGGATGAGGAAGCTGTGGGTCACGGAACTAGTTAAAAGGTGGCATTGCAGCAGGGTGATGCTTTGGAGTTTGCTCCACGCAGATCCTCTCCTCCAATTAATAATAAATGAATGAAGGATCTTGGAGTTAAATAAGAGAGTCTGCATTTGTTGAGATTGAGTGCAATAGACGAACAGGATGGAGAAACTCAGCAGGTCACGCATCACCCATAGGAAACCAAAGGTAATCAATGTTTTGAGCCCTTAACTTTCTGTGGATGCCGCACGACTTGCTGAGTTTCTCTGGCATGTTTGCGCATTGCACTCGGGTCCAGAAGTGGGGCTTCTCTGTGAAGATTCCTCGAGAGATGCTTACCCTGAAGATAGACTCCTCCATACACATGACAAAGGACCCAGGTCCTTTCATTCCAGGGATCATTCTCATGAACCTCCTCTAGACCCTCTCCAATGCCAAATCATCTTTCCTTCGATAAGGAGTTAGGAACCACTGGTTTATAGTATATGTTAGTGGAAAGCTTGTCTCCCAAGATGGAGACAGAGAGATTCAGGAAGGAGAGAGTGTTAATGGAGATGGACCAGGTGAGTTTGAGATTGGGGTGGGAGTTGAACATGAAGTGGATGAAGCTGACAAGCTCATCACAGGTGTATGAGGCAGTCCCGATGTAGTTGGAGGAAGATTTGGGGGGGGGGGGGTCTTGCTTGTGTAGGCTTGCAGCATGGATTGCTCCACAAAGCCTATAAACAGGCAGGCATAGCTGGGACCCATGTGGGTACCCATGGCTACTCCTTTAATTTGGAGGGTGGGATGATTTGAATGAGAAGTTATTTAGAGTGAAGACCAGCTTTGCCAGGCATAGGAGGGTAGTGGTAGAGGGTGAATGGCTGGGTCTCACCAGCTGTCAAAATTCTTAACGTGTGCCCAGCTGACCTCATGCTGTGAGCCCCTGTCCTGCTCTGGGCACAGCTTTCCCTGAGGAAAAATGATGCAAACAGTCTGGCTCACAGCAAGCAGAAAGTGATACCAAATAATCTTACTCAGCCCATCCAGTGCTCTCCTCTTTCCCTAATTGCACCTCCTTCCACTTTGAAACCTTTGTCATTGATTAATGTTTGAGCTACATTTATAAACCTGTCAATTGCTGAATAATAACCAACACCAAGAAGTCGCTAAAGGGTTTAAAATGAAATAATTACACCACAACAAAAGAAGTAAAACTGCAATATTTTTTCCAGCAGAATTATCTTCGACATTTTTTATGAGGAAATGCTATCTCAAAATTTTTGCGAGTTTTAATTTCATCGGTGATTTATATGCCGTGAGCAATACTTCATTTATTTTGCAATTGTGATATGACAGATTATTGTTGGGCTTTCTTTAGCCAGAGGGTAAATTTATCAAAAAAACAGAGTAGCTTGGCTTGACAAAACCGGAAATTTTATTTTGGAAACTTTTCAAGATGGTACGCATTGTTTTCCCAGCACAGCTGGTGAAAACGGATTTATCATTGCAGGTGACCTGTCATCTATTCAGTAGTACAAAGCATTTTTTTTCATACATCAGGGAAGCACATGGCAGTAAGGGGAGGGCATTTGGCCCATTTGATGGTAGATCGAAAGAATTTATGAGTAATTGGGTCTTGTAACAATAATTGGGGAAGATGCTGTGTCCTTGTGAAGTCGAATCCTCAAAATATTAAATTTGTCAAAAGGGCACATCAGCAATTCAAAGACAAGAGGCCACATGAAATGGGAGCCAGAACAAATTATGAGGGCCCATTAAGTTTTCTCTGCTATTCACTAAGAGCACAACTAATCTTTGGCTTCAAGGACACTTTACCAAATATCTTGCTCTCAGGCTTCATTGTACTCACTAGCGGGTTTTATGTATAAAAGCCATATTATCACCTGCTCACATTTTAAAAAAAGGTGGATTTACCATTTATGTCGAGGACTGATAAGGCAGATCACGCAATCCATTGATGACGTGCAGGCTCCCAAGGGCAAAAGTGTGTGTAGCACCCCATTTCACTGCCTGACAGCCCCACCACCCTGCTCCCTTCCTCCTCGATTCCCCTCCTTCCCCACACCCTCCCTCTTGCCACATCGTCCCCCCATCAGCCCCGCACCAATTCCGCCGCCCTGCTCGCCCGTCAGGAGCAGGCAGCATGAGAGAGTGGGCAGTGTGAGGGAGCGGAAAACATGAGTGAGCAGGTGACACGAAGGAGTGGGGAAGGGGGGCGGCCTGAGGGAGCGGTGGGAGCATGACGGAGCGGGCGGTATGCGGGAGCAGGGCAGAGTGAGTGAGCGCACCCTGGCAGTTCCATCAGCCCCTCTGTGACAGCTCAGCAGGGCGACTGGGCTGTCAGTGTGACCTGAATCATCCTATCTTCCTGTTTGGAGCCGTTTTCAGCGGCAATCCTTTTACGCAGGAGGTGGAACAACTTTGCTCTACCTCTGACTTTGGCGGAGGGAACCCGGATCGTGTTGGACTCACCAATCCATCTTTGGCCCATTTATGCAGGTAAGTGGAGCGACCTAAAGGCAGAGGAAACGTGTCTTTGCAAATCACTAATTTTCACTATAAAATTGCCAGCATCACTCACTGCCTTGAGTGAACAAATGTTTTTCCACATTTTTTTTAATTTTAGAGATACAGCACGGTAAGAGTCCCTTCTGACCAATGAGCCCACGCTACCTGAATACAATCATGTGACCAATTAACCTGCACATCATACACCTGGTGGAAATCCATGCAGACACGGAAGAGTGTACAAACTCCTTACAGACAGAGCCGGATTCGAACCATAGTCACTGGTGTTTTAACAGCCTTGCGCTAACTATCCCACCCATATAAAATGGTAGGATGGCTAGTGCAGCAGATCACATAATGCTATTACAGTGCCAGGGACCTGGGTTTGAATCCATCGCTGTACACTCTCCCTGTGTCTGCGTGCGTTTCCTCCCGCTGTTCAAAATATACTGGGGGTTGAAGGTCAATTGGGAGTAACTGGGCAGCATGAGCTTGTGGGCCAAAAGGGCCTGTTACCGTACTGTATGTTTAAATTAAACAATATCTATAATTTATAGTAATCTCTTATCCTCAATCTATCTTTCAGAAATTGCAGCTGGAAGATGCCAACACATGGCATTTACATGAAGTCTAGCTGTAGAGCTTCTGCTTCCTTCTTCTGCCCGGACCGGGACCTCCACCTGCCTCACTCGACCGAGGCTGGGGCCTCCGCCTCCCCCTCGCTTCTGCCTGGACCGGGGCCTGTAGAGCACACTGTGGGGCTTGGTATTCTATCTGTCATGAACCTTTGGGACTAACGTGCTTTAAGATATCTGAGTTCTGCTGGCGTTTAAATAGGGATATGCCCACATTTTCATTCTGACCCATCAGGGAATCTTGAATTTATTTCCCTGATCAGCGCCTGCTTATACCTGTCCAGACTTGATTCATGCTCACTGGTGTTGATAATACTCACCACTGAGCGATGACACAGGGTGGCACACTGATGCAGTTGGTAGAGCAGCTACCGACAATGATTCAATCCTAACATCTGGTGCTGTCTGTAAACACAATCCTGGAGTAACTCAACAAGTTAAACATTGTTTTACAAAAGATACATTACCAACATTTTGGGCTTGAGCCCTTTGTCAAGCATGGACAAAATGTAGGTCATACCTTGACGAAGGGGCTCAAGGCCAAAACGTTGGTTATGTATCTTTAGCCTTTCTCTATCAAGTACAAAGTTTGATCTGTTGAGTTACTCCAGCATCGTGTTTTTACTTCAATCACAGTGTCTGGAGAGGTTTGTGCTTTTACATCTGGCAACGTCTGTGCAGATTTAGTACATTCCCCGCAAGGGTTTTCTTTGGATGCTCCGGTGGCCTACCGCAGCCCAAAGACATGTGGGTTGGAAGTCCAACTGTAAATTGCCACTAGTGTGTACCCAGGTGCCAGAATCTGGGGGAGGTTAGTAGAATGAGGAGAGAATAAAAAGATGAGATTGGTGCAGGATGAGTGCAAAAAGATGCTGGAAGATTAGTTGGCCAAAATGTTTGTTTTCATGCAGTACTGCAATAAAACAACATATTGCCTACCAGCAGAGACTGAGGCATTTGCAAAATGCCTTCCTGAAATGGTGACTCACGTCGATGGCATGGTTAGTGCAGTGGTTGGTGCAGCCAGTAGGGCAACACTAGGACACCATCAGCAACCTGGGTTTGAATCCGCCACTGTGTCAGGAATTTGTACGTTCTCCCCATGACCTGGGTGGGTTTCTCCTGGGCACTTTGTGGTTTCCTCCCTCCCTCCAAATCATATGGGGTTGGTAGGTTAATTGGGTGTGGTTGGGCAGAACGGGTTTCTTGGTCCAGAAGGGCCTTCTACCATGAAATAAATAAAATAAATATATAAATAGATGTCTCCAATGGCCTTGGTTTGCCATCTTCTGCATTCTCTGAAGCCCTCATGACATTTTAAAAGCATTAAAGCAACCACTTGAAATGGCAAACACAACGACACTACAAGCAAAGTTCTAGGAAGTGGAAGGTGTGGCTGGCATGTGTGTTTGGAATTGATGGCTTTTATTTTTCCACAGTAGATTTCTATGATTTGATTACCTTAAATGAGAAGACCATGTCAATTGAATTGGATCTATTATTTGTGAATCAGTTTGTTAAAGGTCTTGGTAACCCTCATGAGGAGAAGGGGTACATTTGCCATGCAGGTCACACAGTGCTGCCTGTAGAGGAGGATGAGAGAAAGCTCCTTTCAAATGGAATCAAGTTTGAGATTGAGATCTAAATTTTAAATTTAGATATACAGCACGGTAACAGGCCCTTCTGGCCCTTGCCGCCCAATTTCTGTGCACCCAATTGTCCTCCAACCCCCTGTATGATTTTAAGAGTGGGAGGAAACCAGAGCACTCAGAGGAAACCCCAACGCAGTCATGGGAAGCAACTCCACACGGGCAGTGACAGATTCGAACCCGAGTCACTGGCGCTGTAACAACATTGCACTAACTGTTGCCCTAACCACTGTGCTAACCAGGTTAAGCTCTAAGAAGTCCCAGGTACTGGAGTGATGTGGTGTTGATAAAGGGTTCTGGTGCAGAACATCAAGAATTTTTCTTTTCTCTCTAACTGATGCTTCTCAACCTGCTCAGTTCCTCTAGCAGATTGTGCTTTTTTTGTTTAAGCCCAAAGTACTGAGGAATTCAGGAAGTTGAACTTCCCAGCTGGCAAGCTCCCTTTCGCTGGAGATTCAGTGTGCATTGTGCAATGTCCTCATGCACATTTTGACTTAGCTTAGCTGCAGGGCATTAGCTGGTTCTCAGAGTGACTACTTCACATGGAAGGCGTAGCAGTTAGCGCAGCGCCATTACAACGCCATCGATCCGGGTTCGAATACGGCACTGTCTGTAAAGAGTGTGTGCGTTCTCCCCGTGATCTGCTTGGGTTTTCCTCGGGTGTTCCAGATTGTTCCCATCCTCCAAAAACATGCGGGGTTGTAGGTTAATTGGGTGGCACGGGTTTCAATGGCCGCAATTAGGAGCAGAAGGCAATTTAGCCCCTTGATCCTGCTCTACCATTCAAAGTGATCATGGCCGCTCAAATGTTTTTAATACCCTATTCTTGCTTTCAAAAACCAACCCTTGATCGTTTCGGCAACGAGGCAACATTCAACTTTTCTAAATATATGTAATCAGCCTCCCTCAATATTTGGCCTGGAAGTCAGCCTGAAGAAAACTGAGGTCCTCCATCAACCAGCTCACAACTATGACTACCAGCCCCCCCACATCTCCATCGGGCACACAAAACTCAAAACGGTCAACCGGTTTACCTATCTCGGCTGCACCATTTCATCAGATGCAAGGATCGACAACGAGATAGACAACAGACTCGCCAAGGCAAATAGCGCCTTTGGAAGACTACACAAAAGAGTCTGGAAAAACAACCAACTGAAAAACCTCACAAAGATAAGCGTATACAGAGCCGTTGTCATACCCACACTCCTGTTCCGCTCTGAATCATGGGTCCTCTACCGGCATCACCTACGGCTCCTAGAACGCTTCCACCAGCGTTGTCTCCGCTCCATCCTCAACATCCATTGGAGCGCTTTCATCCCTAACGTCGAAGTACTCGAGATGGCAGAGGTCGACAGCATCGAGTCCACGCTGCTGAAGATCCAGCTGCGCTGGGTGGGTCACGTCTCCAGAATGGAGGACCATCGCCTTCCCAAGATCGTGTTATATGGCGACCGTGACAGAGGTGCACCAAAGAAAATGTACAAGGACTGCCTAAAGAAATCTCTTGGTGCCTGCCACATTGACCACCGCCAGTGGGCTGATATCGCCTCAAACCGTGCATCTTGGCGCCTCACAGTTTGGCGGGCAGCAACCTCCTTTGAAGAAGACCGCAGAGCCCACCTCACTGACAAAAGGCAAAGGAGGAAAAACCCAACACCCAACCCCAACCCACCAATTTTCCCCTGCAACCGCTGCAACCGTGTCTGCCTGTCCCGCATCGGACTTGTCAGCCACAAACGAGCCTGCAGCTGATGTGGACATTTACCCCCTCCATAAATCTTCGTCCGCGAAGCCAAGCCAAAGAAAGAAAGAAGGTTCCACAAGTCCACCACTCTCCAAATGACAAATGTTACCCTCACATCAGTCTTTATTCTCTGACTGTGACCCCTTGTTGTGGA
The DNA here is from genome assembly GCF_036971445.1 of Narcine bancroftii. Lineage (NCBI taxonomy): Eukaryota > Metazoa > Chordata > Chondrichthyes > Torpediniformes > Narcinidae > Narcine > Narcine bancroftii. Next base: position 8,633,763 of record NC_091477.1, on the reverse strand, counting down.
CTTCCACAACATCCGGAACATTCTTCCCGTCATCACAGAAGATACTGTCAGGAGTGGAGAGGAAGGTATAACGTGCAACGCGAAGTGAAGCGGCTTAATCCGTCAGGTACACTCTCTCAAAGTCATGAGAGAAAGGTGAAAATCATGAACATGGTATTCGACCAAATCGAAGGCATAAAACTATTTCAGTAGCTCCCAAATTGATGGAGTGCTGCTGTGTAATTTCTGATTAATTATTGGAGTCAGCATGTCGACAAGCCCAGCACAGTTGTGACCACACTGTCTGCCCTGCGTGGCACATGTGCTCCTTGCTAGTATCCTCATTAAGCACTAGCAGGACCTCTAATTAAATGATTCAGAAATAACAGAGCCCCACAGGGCAAACACCTGCAGAAAGAACTCCTCATCACTTCCCGTCAACAATAATTAGTTCTACAGGGTATCTCTTACTTTAGTTCGTCCTATTGGTGTTTAATTTGTCAGTCAGATTGGGGTAATGTTCTTGTCTTCATATTGAGGGAAATCAAAATTAATGTATGGAAAATGCAGTTGGCTCAAGATGAAGAGGCGTCCTCTCTAATTTATCTCGCTGACAAAAAAAGTCAAAAGAAAAATAGCTGATAGTAAAAACACAGCAACATTTTAATTCTGGAAAGGCAATTAACCAACGCAATAAAACAATATTGCAAATTCTGTTTTAACTCTTGAGTTTCCACGTGTATCTCTTTTGGAATAGCTCAGTTTATTGAACACCAGCATTTGAAACCAAACCTGTTCCTGCGTTAAGAGGAATACTCATTGAGTACTTTGATTGAAATCTAGGTGAACCACTCATTCCTTTCTCAACAGGCCTTTTATCTATTGGCCTGCGCTTTTCCCTCTTCCCAGATTCCTCTGCCTGCTTTTAGATCATACCTTGAAGAAGGGCTCAGGCCCAAAACGTTGGTTATGTATCTTTACCTCCTTTGATGCAGAGTTCCTCCAGCATTTTTATGGTTTTCTTTTATTATTCCTTTCTCTACATGAAATTATACCAATCAGCTAGGTCATCTGTGCTACTGAATTGGTTCTGCAATAAGTAATGTGCAGTCAGTGCTGTTGTCTTACTGCTCCAGGGATTTGAGGTTGACCTTGACCAATCTGAATGGAGTTTTCCTGACTTCCCCCTGGAATGTGTGTGTTTCCCTTGGGGTCTCCAGTGTGCTCCAACGTTCCCAAAGGTGAGCTGGTTGGGTTTAAGAACAAGTGACAATTATGTCTTGTTGTAATTCAATGGCAAAAAAATTAAGAAGCAAACCAGAACAAATCAATGCAGGAAATGTAAGGAATGGGATTGAATGGGATAGCTCTGTTTGGATCATGGGGTGAATTGCCTGCATGCGAACTATAATCAGTAGCCCAACCAGTGCTTAATGAGGAGTAGGTGTCATGAAAGGTACACATTGTGTCCTCTGCCATATGTGAAGTGAAATACCAAAGTCTTGTATTAAAAGCACAAACATGCTGAAGGAACTCAGAAGGTCTTGCAGCATCCATAGAAGATCAAGATGCATAACCAGCATTTCAGGTCTAAGCTCTTCTTCAAGGTAACGTATCTCGAAGAAGGGCTCAGGCTCGAAACATCAAATATATAGCTTTGCCTCCTATCTGCGCTGCGAGACCTGCTGAGATCCTCCAGCATCTCTATGTTTTTCCTCCACCGTGTTTTGTTAGTTGGTGTCACTGAACAGTTGCATCATTTCCACGCAAAGCTTTTATTCCGGAGAGATGTCTGATTTTGGTTATTTGAGTCATATTGAAAATGCATGGATCAATAATTAAAGTTCAAAAAATGAAGGAGACTGACATAAAATTGATCATCCACATGACGTGGGAATATAGTCCAAACTTTGAGTGCTGAATTCTATATCCCTTTAACCATTATAAACAATCAGTGAAGTTGTGGTGAGTGTCTGCCAAGCTGCCTGTCTCCTCTCTGGCGAGCCTTGCTGTACTAACATTGGCTGTACATTATCTCTACTGTTAAGGACACTCCCCTTGGGTATAACTATATATGCACTTATTGTCTTTCATTATTGTACCATGAATTTCTGTTATTGAAAGCCATGATTATTGTTTGGCCACATCGTCTTTGTCTACTTCATCAACTGGCACTTGAGAAGTGGAGCAGCCTTCAGTGGTAATTGTACCAAATTCCATTCACCTTTTTCATGAAAGTTTTGAAACTGGGGAGAAAGGAATGAGCAACACATCAAACTGTAGTTACCGGGATACCCTTGCGGGTAACTAGATAAAATATTATGCTTGGCTTCTGTTGTTCAGTCTCAATGTATTCCAGCTCGCTTGAGATACCATTAATAATTTTCTCCATCACTGTTCAGAGATACAGGAGCAGAAATGAACTATTTGGCCCATCGAGTCTGCCCACGATTTGATCATGGGCTGATCCATTTTCCCATCTAGCCTCACTGCCCAGTCTTCTCCCCACAACCTATGATGCCCTAACTAATCAAGAACCTATCAATCTCTACCCAATGACCTGGCCTCTACAACCACCTGTGGCAACAAATTCCACAGATTCACCACCCTCTGGCTAAAGAAATTCCGATCCATTCCTGTTTTAAGAGGATGCCTTTCAACCCTGAAGTTGTGTCCTCTTGTCCTGGACCCTCCCACCATGGGAAACAATTTTTCTACATCTTCTCTGTTTCTTTCATTGAATATTGAAAAAGAACACTTTTTAGTTCTATTGCAGACTGCCCAAATACAGGCCCTTTGGTCCTCTGTGTTGTATGACCAAAATAAAACCCAAAAAATAAATCCTTCTTAGCTGGTAACCCTCTAGTTTTATTTCATCTATATGCCTGTCTAAAAGTCTCTTAAACCCTCTAATGTTTCAGCCTCCACCACCACCCCTGTCAAGGTATTCCAGGTACCCATTACTCTCTTTGTGTTAAAAAAACATACCCCAGACATCTCCCCTAAACTTCCCTTTGTTCTGATGTACTCCGGTATTTGTTACTCAAGCCCTGGGATAAAAGTGCTGTGAATCTACCATATCTATGCCTCTCGGAGTCTTGTAGACCTCTATTAATTCACCTCTTGTCCTTCTACACTCCAAAGAGAAAAGTCCTAGCTCTGCTAACCTTGCCTCACAAGACTTATTTTCCAATTCAGGCAACATCCTGGTAAAAATCTCTGCACCCTCCCCATTGCTTCCACCTCCTTCAATAATGTGATGAGAACTGAACACACTGGTCTAAGTATGGTCTCACGGGAGATTCGTAGAGTTGCAACATGACATCTGGACTCCTGCACTCAATCCCCCGAATTGAAGGGGAACCTGCTTGTGGTGATGCTCTCTTATAACAGCTGCCCATGTCGTTCCTGGAGGTCACAGGCTTAGGGGCTAATCTTAGAGTAACCTTGGGGGGGGGGTGTGGGGGGGTAACTGCATTGTATTTTGTAAATGGTGTGCGCTTTAGCCACCGTATGTCAGTGGTGTAGTTAATGATGGTTTAGTGTGATGATTGGTGCTCCATTTAAGTGGGCTGCTTCATCCTGGAAGGCAATGTGCTTCTTGAGAATTGTTGGAGCTTCACTCATCTGGGAGAGTTGAAAATATTCCATCATGAAGTCCATGCACACTTTCCATTTAATCCTTGAAGGATAAGATGTGGGGTAGCTTGGTTAGTGTAGCAGTGAGTGCAATGCTATCCGGGGCTTCTGGCACTGCCTGTTAGGAGTTTCTACATTCTCCCTGTGTCTGTCAGGGTTTCCTCTGTGTGCTCTACTTTCTCCCACCCTTCAAAAAACATACCCGGGCTTGCAGGTCAATTGGGTGTAAATTGGGCGGCACAGGCTCGTGGACCTATAGGGCCTGTTTTTGTGCTGTATGTCTAAAATTTAAATATTAGCAAAAAAAAAACACCCACACTTGTCAGCATGTCAGGCAGGATCAGCAGATATGAGAAAGTGAGCTTGTGTTTGAGGTTGAAGACCGTGTGTCAGACCTCCAAAAGAGAGAAAGCAAATGAATAAGTGGCAGTAAGGGAGGGATTGATCAAGATATTTATGATCGGGAGTCAGGATTGCCAAAGGGATAAGTTGGATATATACTACCTTTGTTTATTTATGTGTTTGAGTCTGAAAGATCTTCAAAATGAAACTTGAGTTCTGTTTCTCCTTTCATAGAAACTGCTTGTCTTGTTGAGTGTTTCCAGTACATTTATGTTCTTTTTTTTAAATTTCAGATGTCCATAATGTTTAGAAGCAGGAGCAGTTCATACTGCTGACTGATCACATACTTGGCACTTGCCCACCCAATCCATGTCACCTAATCTTTTGGCTATCAATGAATGAGTGAGCTGTATAACTCTATGACCACTGGCATATATGTCCACAGTTCCTAACACTGCAGGTTCTGAAATCGCCTTCCAGAACCTCACCACCTCTGCCCATTTCCTTACATTTTAAAATTATTCTTCAGATATACCAATCATTTGGCAATCTGCATTATTATCCCCTTTTCTGTCTTGGCATCGAATTTTATTTGGCAATACTCCAGTGAAGCTGTATATAAAAGCCAGTTATTGACTGTTTAAACCACAACATTGTCAGATGCTAGTCCTTGAGGGATGGTGGGTGCTCTGACACTTCATTTTGGGTCTCCAGGGATTGAATCAACTTCTACTACTCAACGTCCACACATTTTGAGAACTTCTCATGTCTTAATTTGAAAGTTTCCAGTGATCTTTTCAAATCCATCAGTGACCTTACCTCTCAATAACTCTGCAGCTGTCCTTAATATGTTATCTGGTAGCTTTCTGTCAAATTTTGATTGATAGTACCATGGTTAAATGTCCCATAGGATCTTGTACAAGGTTAAAGGGGGCTGTTTATTGCAGCAATGAGATAGAAACAATGATAAGTGAGATATCCAGACTTCTCAATCAAAAAAAGCTGATGGAGTCAAAATGAATAACAGGGAAGACAATTCAGGTGCAGTATTGTTAATAATAATCAACCATCTTCACAATAAACCTCCCAAAAGTACTGGAGAACCAAGAGACCAGGGACAAAGAACTTAAATCGACTTGTAGAGATTCCCAATGTGACATCAGGAAGTTGAGTGGGCCTACATGTGTGTATGTAGAGCGTGTCGAAAGAACCAAAGACTTGTTGATCCAAACCAAGGCTTTTATTAACTAAAAGACTGGAACATATCACAAGGAGGTCGACCAGTCCAGAATGACCTGGTCTGGCTAGGAGCAATCCTTTAAGACCTGCCAGTAGGGGTGGCTACACTCTCAGCCAATCACAGTCATCCTGCACTACCATCTGTACATAGGTGATTGGTGATAGAATCTGTACTATCAGAGTGTATGTATGTATGTGCATGTGCACGTGTCTATGTGCATTTTGGTGTGTGTGTGTGTGTGTGTGTATGTGTGTAGGAATTAGAGGGCAGATGAAGGAGGGAGGCAAAAAGGAGAGAGTACAACTAGAATTATAAAGCCTCATCCCCGGCAAATATTTTTCCTTCCTTTTTTCATTTACTGCTTTCAATTTTCTCACACTCTTTCAAGAACTGGAGAAACAATTTCAGACCCATACATATTTTTCCCAAATTACTGTTGAATCTCTCCATTGCTTGGAAAGTTTGTAGAGATAGGCTGCATTGGAAAAGGAACTTTAAATGCGTGATATGTTCTACATTCTGCCTGTTTAGCATTACTAATCTGCCGAAGAATTTTTAGCTCATGTAGAAAGTATAAATAGCTAAGCTAGATGGGATGCTCAAACCTACAATTTCAAATTGGCACAGTACTAGCAAGAAATACATTTGCATGCATAAATATAAAATTAATCTCATGGTTCTTCCTCCTTTCCCTGATCATCATTTGTGAAAGATAAAGCAAATAATTTGCATTGTTATTCAGCAGAGAAAATTTATAAGGATTCAGGGTAGCACAGTTCGTGTAGTGGTTAGCCCCATGCTATTAAAGTGCCAGCGACTGCGTTTGAATCCAGCGCTCTGTAAACAGTTTATATTTTCTTCCCTTGTTGAATGTATTTCTTCCGGGTGATCTGTTTTCCTTCTACGTTCCAAATATATACGGAGTCAATAGGTTAATTGGTTGTATTTGGGCTGTGTGGATTATTGGCTGGAAGGGTCCTTTACTGTGCTGTCTAAATTAATATCAGGACTTCAGGAGTTGAATTATAGGAAAAATGGTGAAAAGGTTAGGACTATATTCCCTGGAGCATTGGAAAATGAGGGGTAATTTGGTAGAGCCATGTAAAATCGTGAGGGGTATGGGTAGGATAAATCCTCAAGTTTAAGTTTATTTATCATCCAATTGTACAAGGACAGCACAGCAAAACAATGTTCACTGGAGTAAAATACGACAAACACAAATACAGGTATAACACACAAACAGACAAATGATAAATATGCATAGTACGTATATACAAATATTAAAATAAATAAATATTATTTGTTAAGTAAATAGAGTCATGGAGGGTTTGTATGAGGAGTTCATCAGTCGTTCACCAGTCTCCTTGACCATGGGTTGAAGCTGTTTCTCAGCCTGGTGATTCTGGCTCTGATACTCCAGTATCTCTCACCCAATAGGACTAGCTGGAAGATGTTGCGTATGGGGTGGTAAGGGTCCTCACTGATTTTGCGAGCCCGCTTTAGACAATGATGCCAGTAAATTATGTTGATGGGGAGCGAGGGAGACCCCAGTGAACCATCTTGTTGATCTTATGGCCCCCTTGATTGATCTTCGATCCGATGCTCAACAGAAACCGTACCTCACTATGATGTAATCAGCCAGGACTCTCTCAATAGAGTTCCGTAGAATGTTGACAGTGGCTGGTGCCCTCGCCTGGCTCAGTCTTCTCAAGAACTGCAGCCCTATTGCACCTTTCTGACAAGTGAGGAGATGTTACGTGTCCATCATAGGTCACTTCTTAAGTGGAATCTGAGGAACTTTATGCTCTCTACTCTCCACTACAGAGTTATTAATTTATAGTAGAAGGTGGTTATCCCATTTATTTCTATTAAGGTTGGGTGAGACAAGAACTAGAGGTCAGGAATTTGGGGTGAAAGCTGAACTGTTTAAGAGGAACATCTTCACTCAAGGGCTAGTGAGAATGTGGAATGACTTGCCAGCAGAAATGGTGGTTGCTGTTATGATTACAATTTTCTTTTAGAGAAATGTGATTAGGTACATGAAAGGGAAGGGTATGGATGGTGATGTTCCAGTTGAAGGTTGATGGGACGAGGCAAAAAAATGTAGTTTGGCATAGACTAGATAGGCCAAATAGCTTGTTTTGGTGCTGTTCCAACAATATAGAGAAAAATATTTTGCAATTTGTTTTGTAAGGTTAGGGACAAAGGGCCAAATGGCTTTCTGTGATGGAAGAAACAAATGTTAGGGTTAAGGTTTAATTATATGAGTTAATCAAGTAACTGAATTGTCTAGGATGTGTCCAATGGAAATCTTCATTCCCCAATTAAATTTCTTTTACTTTCCACACATTTACCCGAATTTGCACCATTTTCATGTTAAATTATCATCCACTTTGGCTCAACCCAACCCAATCCTTCATTCATAATCAAATCTCACCAGTTCCCTTTCCTTTATTTTTCCCAAAAGTACACTTCATTTTATTCATGTGTAAAAAAGTGGCTGTTTTTATTGGACTAAATGCACAAAAAATGAAGTTCTCTCACAGAAACCTTCCAGGTCTAACACTTTATCAAGTAACATTGGGAATGAAGTCTTCCCTGAATGACTGCAATCCTGCAATCTTCTGCAGGCATGATATTTAATTAAATCTAATTCCACCTTCTTACTGAGAAAACTCTTCTCAGTTTCATAAATGTGAATAGGCATTGCTATTTTATACCTCTTAGTGGCAATTTGCCCCAATCATCTGATACAGTGAGTCCCCAAGTTATGAATGAGATCCATTCCTATATCTGCCTTTAAGTTGTATTTGTAGATGTCAGAACAGGTTCTTATTTAGCATCAGTTAGTCAAACGTTCATCTTAGTAGATTAAAGAAACATTTGTTAAAACAGTTTAGATAAAAGATCATGATTAACCATTAACACTTATTCTCATTCCATCGATGTCTTGCATACCAGAAAGGGCATTCGTGAGGTAACATTATGTGCCTGTGTGAATTGAGGCGCAATTTGTTCGTAAGTCAGACTTTCGTAACCTGGAAACTCCCTGTATAAAGGATGCACCAAATATTTAATTTAATAACTAGTCTTTGTTCATCAAAATACATCACAGTTTTCAACAAATATTTTTGGATATTAAATTTAGATATAATGCATGGTAACAGGCCCTTCTGTCCCAAGAGCCCGTGCCCCCAAAATCAATCTACAACCCTCATATGATTTTGGAGAAGGGAGGAAACCATTGCTTCTTGTTTACCAATGATTTAATTCTGTCCAGGGAGAATGTACAAACTCCTTACAGCCAGTGCTGGATTCAATCCCAGGTCGCTGGCACTGTTTTTAGCTTCAGGGAAAAGTTTGCCACAAGCTGTTCATTTTTCAGGGTATACAGGTTTTCTTATTCAGATGGAAACTCATCTTAATGGAAATACTCTTCAGATGGATTGAACTGCAATTCTTCCAAGAAACTGGATAGATTTCATTGAATTGTAAGCATGTTAACCCTGAACCTTTCTCCAGGGAATGCATTGAATATGCATTTTATACCCTTTAACAGTGAGGCAAGACGCTGATGTACATTCTTCTCTAGTTATTCTGATGTTATAATGGCTTTTAAATAATTTACTGTAAATGCCCATATTACATCAGATATTTTGCTTCACTGAAGACACTAATTGAAATCCACAACACATTCCAAAGATTTTTTTGTAAATATTCTGGGGAGGAGACAAAGAAGCTGTGAGGAACAGAACCTTAAAATAAAGGGATAAATGGCTTTCTATGTTGCACCAACGTATTCCCAGGATAGAATTACATTATTGGTAAACAAGAAAATCTGCAGACACTGGGGTCTAGGGCAGTACACAAAAGTGCTGGAGAAATTCTGCAGGTCATGCAGTATCCATAGGATGTAAAAGGACGTTGATGCTTTGGGCTTGAGCCCTTTTTCAGGGGAGCACTAATGGAAGGTAGATGCCTGAATAGGAAAGGTGGGAGGATTACCGATGAGGAAGGGGAGGAACACAGGCTAACAGGTGGGGGAGGGGCGGGGGTGGTAGAAGAGAAAAGGCTGAGGAGCAATTGGGGGCGAGGGCAGGGGGATAAGAAAGATGTCTTCTTCACTACCAGAAGGTTTTAGATGTTTATTTCACCCACTTCTGCCAACATGACTCTGGCGAGGATGATTTCCAATGCAGCAACTCAGCAATGCTAATTCAACAGCATCTCCCACCCCTAGATTCTCTACCAAGTATAAAAACTAGGGTATAAGAACATCTCCTCCAGTTCCCATGGCAAAATGCCCATTGTTCTTCACTGTTACATGAAAATGGGAAGAGTTTGCAGTTGTTCAAAACTTTTGCTTAATGCCATCATGTCAAGGACGCATAGGGACAGGCAATAAAATCTCAATGTTGTACACATCCTGTGACAGCAAATTCTTTTTATCAAATACGCAAAAGCTTACAGATTTTGTCTCTTTTAAAGAAATGTACTTGGAGATCTGATCAATATACAAAGTAAATTGCAAAACTATATCATTGTGCCTTTCACATTTTCAGAATGTTCCCGAAACAATGTTGGCATTCATTTTAACTTGGCAGTCTCTGAACATTTTGTTTGTAAAATAAATCGGTCTACTAGTTTACAATTTCTCTCAAGTACTTTGTGGAAGCCAGGATTAGCAGGAGGCAGAAACAACTTACCACAAATTTCCCCATTAGACTTTCTCTTCCACAGATCACACAACAGAATCAGGCCTTTCTTCCCATCTAGCCTGTTCCGGCTTATTTAACCTCCACCATCATTTTCCCATCGTCATTCCCTGTTCCTTGATGGCTCAGTGTACAAAAGTTCTACTGACTTCCATTCTAAATATAAAAAAAGTAAATTGCAAAATTCAGAAGACACCGTGGTTGAAGTAGAAACCACACAAACGTGATGAAGGGCTCAAGCCCGAAACATTGGTTATGTATCATTACCTTTGTTACATAAAGGACATGTTTGACCAGCCAAGCTTCTCCAACATTAAGCTTTTAAGAGCATCCTGACTGGCTGTATCATTGGGTGGTATGATAGCTGCAAAGCGATGCATCAGAAGTCAATACAGGTCATAAAAAAACCCAAGAAGATCACTGGGGTCTCCTTTTCCTCTGTTTATGACATTTACCAGGAGCATTGCTTAAATATAATCAAAAATCCTTTCCATCCAAGCACAGTGTCTTTGACACACTACCATCAAGAAGAAGGTACAGGAGGATCAAAATGTGAATGGTCAGGCTTCCTGCAAGCTTTGGACAGATGAACAGAATCCTGTAACTGAGTAAATCATCACAAAATATTTCTACATATTTATTTTAAATTATATCTTTATGTTTGTATGTGATTATTATCTTTATGTATGTAGGTGATTATTACCATGCATGTATGTGGACCGTGGTCCTAAAAAAGCGATTTCTTTGGATGCTGTTCATGTACAGTCAGATCAAAATAAACCTGAACTTGAACTTGGTGTGGATCACTTGCAGGTAGAGGAAATATCATTTTATTTGGCCTCGTTTTCAATGCAAACATTTTGTGGGGTGAAGGACCTTTTCCTGAGCTGTGCAACATTCTGTGCCTCTCCAATATAAAAGTGAAATGAGCGTTTTGCAGCATGGGACATCCGTTTTCACTCAGAGGGTGGTCCATAAAGGGAACAAGTTGCCAGAGTAAATAGTAGAACATGGTACAATTTCCACATTCAAAAGTCATTTGGATAGGTATAAGGGCAGGAAGGGTTTGGATGGATGTATCTCAAATGCAGGCAGATGTGACTAGCCCAGAATGCCAACTTGGTCAGCATGGGTGCATGGGGCTGAAGGGCCTGTTCTGTGCTCTTTGACACTGTCAATGGCACACAGAATATTGCTTAATTTTTCTGTCTTCTTCCCTGAACATTTCATCTTTTTGCTGGTTGCCATTCCAGTTACATTGGTGGCCCAATAAGGACACAATATCACTGTAGGTTTTTATTCCTGGATTAGCAGACGGAGAGAGATTTGACTCATTGATTCAGTGAAATAAAATCCAGTACTAGCTTGGCAGCTGGGGAATATAAATTCAAGTAATTAATTTAACCTGGAATGTAATAAAAAAAGATCATCTCAGTAAAAGTGAACATGAAACAATTTTACTTTGAAAATTCACTTTGCAGATGCCATTCGGTGTGGAAAATGGCCATGCAGCCCTACTTGACCATGCCAACGAAAAAAACCCTACTTACTGCATTTGGCTCAACTCCCTCTAAGCCAACCCTTTCGATGTACCTTTCCAAATTCTTCTTTTATGTTGCAACTATCTCCTCCAGGAACTTGTTCCAGACACGCACCATTCCCTGATATCCCTCAAGCTTCTATTGAATCTCTTCCCCCCACCCCCCCCTCTCACCTGAAACATATGTCCTCTGGTCTTCAAGTCCCTAACTCTGGGCAAAAGACTCCATGCGTTCAGCCAATCTATTCCTCTCATGATGTCATCCATGATTAAAAAAAAAGTCCATAATTTCTCCTCTGGTTTTTACAGATCTACAGCCCCACCAATGTGGTTATCTCTAAGTTGCCTGCTTATTTTAGTGACATTTAGAGATTGGCTCTCAATGTATTAAAAGTAAAAGTGCAACACTGGAGAAACTCAGTCAAACAGTGTACGTTATATAGCAAAGATAATAATACACGACCAATATGGACACGAGCCCTTCGTCAATGTGTGAGCAAAATGTAGGCAGGTGCCGAAACATGATTGTGGGGTGGGGGATGGGCACGACCCCTCAGGCAGGAGATAATAGGTGATGCAATGCTGGAGAAACTCAGTCAAACAGTGTACGTTATATAGCAAAGATAATGACACACGACCAATACGGACACGAGCCCTTCGTCAATGTGTGAGCAAAATGTAGGCAGGTGCCGAAACATGATTGTGGGGTGGGGGATGGGCACGGACCCTCAGGCAGGGGATAATAGGTGATGCAATGCTGGAGAAACTCAGTCAAACGGTGTACGTTATATAGCAAAGATAATGATACATGACCAATACAGACACGAGCCCTTCGTCAATGTGTGAGCAAAATGTAGGCAAGTGCCCAAACATGATTGTGGGGTTGGGGATGGGCACGGCCCCTCAGGCAGGAGATAATAGGTGATGCAATGCTGGAGAAACGCAGCAGGACATGCAGTGTATTCCCTGCCATGTTCACATCTAAAGGATACATTATCCTGTCATCTGCCCATCCTTCAGGTCAGAAGGTGACATCAAAGTTTCTTGGCCACACTGTACCAATAAATTTGATTGTCTACTCTAACTCAGTGGTGAGCAGCACCCTGCCTCACGGTTGAGATGTTCTGTATTCACATCCCACTCCAGAGCCTTTGTGCACCAAAGTCTTGCCTGCCTTCAGACTCCTGCATTCTGTGAACTTGTAGGAATCCAGACAAAATGCTTCATCAAATCTTGGCCCCTTCTTGCAGGTAATGAAGTTTCTGTGGCATCAGCAAGAAGGCTGGTGAACAGAGAATGAAACGATTATGCAGTGAAGAGAGTTTATGGCCTACAGATCCAGAAATAGGTCCAAAAAATATGTTATGTCCCTGCATGCTTGTGAGAACCAAGGGTTCTGGAAATGTGCACAAAGAGAGAACACAGTTAGAGGGAGGAGAGGCATATTGTTCCTGAAGTTTATATATATATTTCTCTCTGATATTCTGGGGTTTTCAGCGACCCGCAAGTCTATAGTATTCTCAATGAAATCATAAATATTGAATTTAAAAGAATTAGAAACCATTATTCAGCTTAGTACACACACATAAAATAGCAATTGGAAACCTTGTTTTGTGTCTGAAGGACTTTAATGTTTATACCTGGCATGTTGTATCAACACACAGTCAGATTGAGAAGTTTTGAAGTTTGTACTTTCCTACCTGAAATGTTACTCCATTGTAACAATGTAATCCCAAGATCAAAAGGAGCAGATGTAGGCCAATCGGCCCATTGAGTCTGCTCTGCCATTCTATCAATTCTCACCTTCTCTCTTATAATATTAAATTAACATCTTTTGACTATTGTTCTCAATGCTTGCCCCCATTCTTCAGTCTTTTTAAAATGCCTTCTTGTTTTTTTGCTTATACCTTGAAGAAGGGCTCAGGTCGAAACATCAGTAATATATTTATGGATGGTGTGAAACCGGCTGAGTTCCTTCAGCATTTCTGTGCGTTTTTACGACAATCACTTTTTACGACAATCGTATTTCACTTCATTCATTCATTCAAATGCTCATGCCAGTGAAAAAGATGGGGGAGGGATGAAATGGAGTGTTAATCCAAAGGCAAAGCTACAACCCCAACTGTTATTTTACCCTTAAAATCAAGCTCTCTCAACCGTGATAGGACTTCAGTGAGGAAAGAGTTACCGAGTCCATCACCAAGAGTTATTCCTCATCAGATCATCTGCAGGAGAGGGGAAGAGAAAGGATATGAAATGACAGTTTTAGTCACTACATTAAATTACTGTCATCCCTTAATGTCAAGCAAAGGCATTTTACAACAGAATAAGAAATGCTGCTCTATCATTAGTTATTAAAATCCAAAGTCAAGGCTTTTGTACAATTGACAGTAATTTATCAGCTTGTGATAACCATATATAGACGTCAGTCCCAAAGATGTTAATTTAAAGAATAGTTGTGCAGTTGTTCCTATTATATATGCTGCCACAATACCTCAATCAATAAAAATGTGCAGGTAGGTAGGTTAGTTAGGTGAATTGGGCTTCACAGGTTTCACAGCCAGAAGGGCCTTCTATCATCCTGCATGGTTTAAATTAAATTACCTGGCCATTGTTGCCTGCTGGCTCCATACTTGAGTAATCATACTTGAAAATGACTGTGTTATCAAAAGAAGATATTGGGATATCTAGATGTTGTATAATGTGCACAGTGGACTCAAATCGAATTAAACACAAAAAATCTGCAGACTCCGTGATTGCAGGGAAAGCACAGAAATACTGGGGGATTCTCAGCAGGTTTTGCAGCATCCTTGGGAGGTAAAGATATATAACTAACATTTTGGGCCTGAGCCCGTCTTCAAGGTATGATGTCTTGAAGACGGGCTCAGCCCCGAAATGCTTTTTATATACGTCTGCCTCCTATGTATGCTGCAAAACTTGCTGAGTCCCCCAGTATTTCTGTGTTTTCACTGTGCACAAAGCTCTTCCTTTTTGTAAATGGATGTAACAATCAAGGCCAATAATGAAACTTTTATCATCCCTGTGTCTAACGTTAGTTAACTACACTAAACTGGGGATTCATCAAAAATAGTTTTGTTTAACATCAGGGCTATTGGGGATTTGTCTCTTCCTGTGCTGGGACTGAGAAGAATGGTGAGAGATTTGCAAAGGGCCAATCTCCATAGATGCTAAAAATCTGAAATAAAAGCTGAAAATTCTAACTCAGCCATTCAGGCAGAAGGGAAAATTAGTTGAGTTTTCAGATCAGTGGTGATGAAAGATCATTGAATTCTGTTTCTTTCGACCATTACCTCTGCATCATGGCGGGCAGAAGGCAATATTACATGTTCTATACTTTTACATGACAGTAAAAGGCAGCAAGGTTAACACAACACCTTTCCAGCACCAACGATTGGGACCATGGTTCGAATCCCGCGCTGTCTGTAAGGAGTTTGTTCTCCTCGTATTAGCTTGAGTTTTCCCTGGAGGCTCCAGTTTCCTCCTACCATTCGAAACGTAATTGGGTGTAAATTGGGCGGCATGGACACATAGGTCAAAATGGCCTGTTATTGTGTTGTGTGTCTAAATTAAACATTTATAAAAAAATTAAAGGAATCTTGAATCTTGCCTCCCTCTCTTCACAGATGTGCCCTGACCTACCAAATACTCCTGGTTATTTTCAATTTTTATTAGAGATTGCTGACCTTTGCATCCAACTCTTGCATGTAACTTAGTGGTGCTTGAAACAGCCCAACAAACTCCAGTCCCTTCCATTCACCCCTTTAGAGCCAAGAGTAAGAAGGAGGCAGATGTGTAGTGCATTTACAATGAAATTGTTGCAACCATTAAATAGGATAAAGTGAATAATCAGAATGGGATTATTTTGCTCATTTTACCTTTGTCAAAGATAATATGGGAAATCTACCTCGTTCTGAGAAAGGATGATGACCTGAGCCTTTGATGGCAATGTTGAACAGAGAAAGCAGCTGGAATTTACCAGCATATTAAATAAAGTAAATGTTCTTTGCTTCACTAAAGCATTCTTAAAACAAAATATTGATATCTGACTGTATAAGGAGATATTGCAGAAGTGTTCAATAGCTCACACGAAGAGGTAGATTTTGTACTTCATCTTAAAGGAAGAAAAAGTTAGAGAGGGGAATTTCAGAGAATAAAATGACATTCTGATAGGAGTCAGATTTGATGCCAAACAAAACTGACTTTTTATTTTTAACTCATTCAGCCATCAATCAAGAGACAATCCGTTCATTGCTCTCATTCTTGGCAATGTTTCTTGAGGAAGGGAAGTAAGCTCTGATATTTTATTGCTCTTGAATCCTTTATTTTCATCTGAACAGAACGAGGGAGCTTCTGCTTTACAATTTACCTGAGATAGTGTCCAACAATATTGTGTTATCTGACTTCCATTCAATCTTTCCTGTTACTATTTGAGCATGCTTGTGTGGTGTTCAAAGTTAAGGGGAGTCAAATTACTTGTAATTGCCATGCACTAAACAGTAAAGCAGATGCTGGGTGGATCAGATGCAGATGCAGGTGACAGTTTTACAACATACTGAGTTAGCAGATTTGGGTTGAGAATTAGAATAGGAGACATTGCTCCAATAACCCACTGAAAAATTAACTTGTGAAGAGATACCGTTTTCTCATGCATTTAACTCCCAAAGGTCTTGGGCAGACCTCACTCTGGAGCTATGAGGCAGAACATGCAACTTTCTTATCTCCTTAAGTGAAGTGCAGGGATTCAGTGTGGCCAGCTGCTCTTCACAATGTCTGAAATCCTGCCAATAACCCATCATGTATAATATATAGCCCAGGAAAACGAGACTGGCAAGGTGCACCGGCAGACTTTAAGGACCCAGGAGAAGTCTTTCCCTCTGGAATTCTGCCTGGAAGAGATATATCCACTCCAATCAATCCAATACTTCTGTGAAGTGATTTCTCTTTCACCACATAGCTATAGTCAGTCACAAGATTTTATTTATTTATTTCTTTTTAAACCAAACTTACAACTCACTTCACACACAAAAAAAAAGCAACTACCACTTCAGGGCAGAAAATTACAGAAGGTTTATAGGGCACTGTGATATTTTCCCATTTAAATGCCCGCTAGATCAAGATTTGTACTTGCCCACAAAAGTTGTGAACTTGCCATTGTTCACTGGATGTTGCAGAGGGTCCAAAAGTGCAGCACAAACTTGCTGAGATTCCCCAACAAGAAGACAGGAGAACTTGTTTACAAACCCTGTTTCAGGATTTGAATGGGGATATTAAATAAAATATTGTTAATGATGATGCTCTCATAATAATTGTGTGATTTTTTTGGTGCTTTTTGGATCAGTGGAGAATTGTCAACAACTGTGAGTTACCTTTCTTGAGTGTGACAGAGCATGTCAGTCTCTGTGGTCTGAATTTTAGTTAGCCATGATCTCCTCGGTTTCTTGTGTATTTTTGTATATCTGGCATGCATGACATGTTTTCGACTTTCCTTCTGTCAATCCAGCATGTAATTGATTCACCACTCATATGCATTTCCCTGTATGGTGTGTTATGAACCCAAAGGACCCCAAAACCCAGCAGCTATAGATATTCACCAAGACAAATGGTTACTTAAGCAAAAATTGCTTTTAATGATCTTAAATATGAAAACAGAATCACACTTTAACTTATCACTATTGACTTAACTAACCTAACTTAACCCCCTTCTAATTCTAAGCACACGTGTATGTAATGTGTGTGTAAGTTCAGAAAAGTTCTTTGATTCACAGTCCAATTTCACTTCTCATTCCTCCAAGTTCACTGGTTGCAGGCAATTCTTATACTGTGCACAGAATTGAACATTTATGAATTTCACCAGGCTTCTCCATAAATCTTCGTCCGCGAAGCCAAGCCAAAGAAAAGAGTGCTTGAAAGGTAAATGGTTACCACTCAGGAAGGTGCTGGTCAGTTTTCAGAGAGAGATTTGTTGTTCCAGATTTGTTGTTCCAGGACACCCACAAATGATTCCTTTTTAATTAGCTCCACTTCAGTGTCTTGCTGACAAAGCTTGCCCCCTTCAGAGTTCTCTTTCTTTCAGGTCACCACAGAGTGCCTTTTTGTTTCTCCTTTTTCATGTGAAACATTAGACAGCCAGTCCTCTCTTCTTGCATGAACCACAAGGACTTTGACCAGGCTGAACTAAACACTCACAACCTGTCTTCCAAATGGGGTTTTCCACAAGCTTGCCAGCTTGTCCTTTTCCAGTCCCAGTTGCTGCTGCTGAACTGTAGAACTGTAGAACTGATCTCTGTCTCTGTCACTGGCTCTCTCTCTCTCTCTCTCTCTCTCTCTCTCTCTCTCTCTCTCTCTCTCTCTGAGAGAAAAGTCTGTTTTACTCTCTCTGCTTGCAAAACCACATGACCCTCATAGAACAGCAAGTTCCCCTGGAGACAGAATGCGTCTCTGACAAGTTCTTTCATCTGTTACCTTTTTGTAAATAAAAATCCATTAATGAAGTCTCTTGGGCACTCTCAAAAGCTTCAGCAAAGTTTCTGGGGCTGATATGTTTAGCATTAGCAGAGCTCCAGTATTTTAAATAAGATCTGTTTTAAAGTGTTTGTATGTGACCTACACTAAAAATCCCAGTCCCAATTTATCTCCCAGAAACATATCTATATTCTGTCACGGGTGTTGATGTATCTTCTGTAGTCATTTCCTTTGCAATGTTATGGGTAAGATGAATCTGGAGCCAAGCATCAGAACTCCATCTCCCAACAAGATATCATCTTTGATTTACCAATGCCTGCATGTGTTTGTCTAATTTTCTTGTCCAATCTTGAATCACCTTTTAAGCAAACATCACCTCTGCTCCTATCTTATTCATCCTAATTGTTGTCACATTCATGAGGCCACGCACCTTCCCACCTAGATCTCTCATCTTATGCTTCTACTGTGATGACAATTGGTACATTACATTGTTGTGGACTATTCTGTCTGGAATTTGTACCTCAGGACAAAACCCCCACTTGCAGAGACTCAACTGTAAGCCTCCTAATCTTTCTGTGTGCTATGTAAAATTCTCCTGAAGATTCTCTCTTGGATTCAGGACTCATTTTATACTAACGTTCTTCTACAGACAAAGATGCAGAAGTTCTTGCATTCACATGTGACTCATAATAACTCTCTTCAATGTTGGCTGAGAGGAGTATTTTAGATGCATGCAACTGCTTTGCCTTTTTACAGAGGGCTGCCCAAGGCTTTTATTAGACCCCCTTCTAATAAACCTGGGAAATAATATATTTTTTCTCCTGCTATGACAGCTTTGTCTTGGTGCAGAGCACCATTCAAATATCCTTACAAACAAGGTAAAAAGCCATTTGGCCCATTCAATCTTTGCCTGCTCCAAGAGCGAACCTATGAAATCCATCCACCACATCTCTAATTTTCATCCCATTCCTCAAGAGATGATTTAACAGGTTCCAAGGGACTGACCAGTCATCGTGTCTTTGGAATGTGAGAGACCTGCATGGTTTTATTAAGATCAAGGACTTGGCAGAATAATAATCCAACATGGACTGGATGGGCACCTGCTTTTCTGTTGTAGTGTTCTATGTTTCTTCACAATGTCTCCAACCCTAGAATATGAGTCCATTCTTTTCTGTGATGTAGAACATGTTATTATCTTCTTTTATTTTTCTGTGTCTCTAATTAAGGTCATTTTGTGATGTGGAATTTTACCTCTTTGATACTTTCTCCACGCAACATTAATTTGTTTCAGGGCACTTCTTTTTAATGCTCACCTTCTTCTAGATCTCCAGAAAAGATCACTGGCATTACCTCAGTGGAAGGACATTACTTTGAATTCCTATATCCAATGATAGCAGCAAATTGATAGATGAAGGTTTGATTTTCAACCATTTTCTGATCTAGATATTATTAATTTTACTTTCCTCGGAGCTGTCAAATGCAGTTACTCCGTGAGATGTGTGTTTTCATTCTTCAATTGCCATCTTCATGAATTGAATTGAAATATTTTCACACGTACTGAGAAATCATTTTAAAAATATTTTGTTTTGCAGTCTATCCAACAAGCAGTGAAATAAGTTTCAAAAAAAGTAAAGAAGCAACCATGTCAGGAGTAGTTGTACGGTAAATCAAGCAGTGAAGTGTATAGATAAAAATTTTGAAAAGATAATGCTGAGTATGGAGAAATGTGCAGTTAAAAACAGTGCAAAGGCATTATCTGTTCCCAGTGAGAGATCCATTTAAATGTCTGATAACAGTGGGAAAGAAACTGTGCTCAAAACAGGAGGCTTATGGTTTCAAGCTCATGTATTTAAGGCAGACATTGACAGGTTCTTGATTAGCCAGGGCATCATAGATTGTAAGGAGAAGGCTGGGCAGTGAGGCTGAGTGGGGAAATGGATCAGCTCATGATTAAATGGCGGTGCAGGCTTGACGGGCTGAATGGTCTAATTCCGCTCCTATGCCTTATGGTCTCAGAAGAGAATGTGACCAGTATGGGATAAAGTATTCACAGCTTTCTTAAGACAGTAGGAGACATCGACAGAATTAGTGGGGGTGGGGGGGGGGAGCCTGTTTGTGTGATGGATTTAGCAACGCCTGCAGTTCTCTGTGGTTTCTTGCAAACTTGGGCAGAGCAGTTTCCATTCCAGGCTGTAGTGCACCTGGACATGATACTTTCTAATATTTCATGATGTTCATGTTCTGATTTTACTTCTGCATTCAGTTCTAGAACTTTCTATTTTTTCTTGGGTAGATGCTCAACATTGAAGTTCAAATGCTTCCACAAGGACTATTCAAAATTTTGTCTTATTATCAGATGGCTACCAAACCACACATTTTTAAAAATTTCCTGATATTTGCAACCATTCCATCAATGAGATCTGAGCTGAAAGTTGATTAAAATGTACCCCAGCCTGGTCAATATTTGGAATCCTATAAGAGAGCCATTTTGGGACTACTCTGCACAATGAAATAAAGGCTGTCCATAGAAATATCAAGGTCAGTTCAAGTTTATTGTCACATGTACTGAGGTGCAGTGAGGAGGCACAGTGTGAGCAATTCAGCTTGTTTTTTTTTTCTTTGGCTTGGCTTCGCGGACGAAGATTTATGGAGGGGGTACTGCATGCACAATGACGCAGACATAAATCCATTAGAATGGATCAATGGCAACATTATTTTACTGGTGCGAGGTTTGGTCAGAAATCGGTCTTTTCACAAAAATTAAGCTGTCCTTGAATTAAGCTGTTGGTGTGTGATCTCACACTTGTGAATCATCTTCTCAATAGAAGGAGGGTGAAGGGAATGTGTCTTTTACTGTGTTGGCTGTCTTTCAACAGCAGCGGGAAGGTTCAGTGGAGTTGATGGAAGGGAGAGCAGTGTGTGATGGTCTGAACTGCCTTCACAACTCTCTCCAATTCCTTATGATCTTGTTTGGAGCAGTTCCGACATCACGCTGAGGAGCGAAGGAATAAGAGTCAAAGATTTTAACCCTATATACTTGCAATGAGGGTTGCAACTCACTTGAGTTCCCTGCCTCAGAGTTTATGGCTGTTCAGTGGGTGAGATTGGAATTATGGGATGTGGGATAGACTCTGATCATATGGTGGAGCGGAATTGAGAGGCAACATGCATTCTTTCCCGTTTAAATTGCTTTTCTTCTTAAGCTATATGCGATCTGAATTCATTCCAAAGAAGTCAGCGCTGTTTTTTTTACCCCTAAAGCAAAGAGCTGAAGCAACTCAATAAGTCGAGCAGAATTTATGAAGGGAAAGCAATGGCTAACCAAGGGGAAAGAGCCAATATAAAGTGGTGAGAGGGAGGGATGAGACCGGAGGTGGATCTTGTTGAGGACAGATGAATTTTCTTTCTCAAGTTGCATCATTTATTTAGAGCTGAGTTCCTTTTTTGTTTGCCTACTGTATTTTGAACAACATACTGTATATTAAATCCATTATTAATCTGAAGTTACTTGCAGGTCTTGTAAAGGAGGAATAGGGATCGTTCTCAATGTTCATCCATTCTATCAGCAAATGAGTCTTAATGATATTCTTCACGTTCCTATTCATTAGGAATCCTCCTGCCTAAATTTGGAATCTGCTCAACCAGTGGCATCCTTTAGAAGCCTAGGATTCAGGTGCAAAGTTAACAGAGCATCCAGGATTTCCACGTTCTTAAAATAACGGTGCTCTCCACTCGAAGAAGCTTTACGTATGTAACACACGGCACCACACACTGTGCACTCAATCATTCTGTTTGTTGAATGGCTCATGGAAGGTCAAGGATTCATGGAGCAAGCAGCCTAGGAACAGATGCTGTGCTCAGGTGGGACAGAACTGGCAGGTGGCAGCCACAGGTAAAAAGACCATATCATCACATTTATCTAGGCTGCTGAATCAGCAGGTATCTGACCCAGCATTTTACAACAGCACCATGTAAAAGAAGCAAAGCTGACTTTCAACTTGAAACGATGGGGGTGGGGGGATGGAATTTCAACTGGAATGCCTTCCTGGACAACATTCTGCTGATTTCAGTAGGCAATTTTTTTTTGGTCATAAACTGTTGATTGTGGTTTCCTGAATAAAACCAGCTGCCTGTAATTTAAAAGTGCACGCCTTGCTTAAACCTTAGAAGGTTGAATATTGCAGGACCTTGCGAATGTGATATCTTCCGGTACTGCTGCTGAGGACATAGTAACCTTATACAATGCTTTTCCAATAACAGTGCAACTCGACATTTAAAGAAAAAGCTGAAAATTAGATATAAAAATTTTCAAAAATGCTGGGGCAGCATTCAGGTCAGCCATTCAGAATCATTGTTTATTTTAACTCTTTTGTGTAATGTTTAAAGCAATGTTCACGGGAAAATAAGCAGGCATCTGTGAAAAAAAGTATCAAGTGAAGTCAGGTTTATTGTCATCTGATTGTACAAGTACAAACCAACGAAACAGCATTCTTCCGGTCCTCAGTGTAAAACACGCAGACATACAATCAGACGTAACCCACTTACAGACAAACCATACAAATGCTGGACAAGTATTTCATCTGTACAAATAATAAATATTGTTTCATAAGCATGAGTGTCTCAGATAGTTAGTGTGAGTAGTTTCTTAGGTCATTCAGCTTTCTCACTGCCCGTGGGAAGAGGCTGTTCATTGTGGTGGTGCTGGTTCAGATACTCCTATATCTCTTCCCCGAGGGGAACAGCTGAAAGTGGCTGTGTGCAAGGTGGAAGGGGTCCTCAATGACTTTGCACGCCCTCTGCAGGCAATGATCCTCGTAAATCATGTCGATGATGGGGAGGTAGACCCCAGTGATCCTCTCTGCCACTCTTATGGTCCTGTATATTGACCTCCAATCAATTTATCTGCAACAGCTGTACCACACTTTCGATAGAGCTCCTGTAGATTTACATAAGGGTGGCTGGTGTTAATTGGGATTATTAAGAGTGGTTGGAGAAGCACAAAAGCTGCAGATGCTAAAATCTTGAGTGAAGAAAATGTAACGAGAAGAACTTAGCAGGTCAGTGAACATTTCGGGTAGAGACTCTCTATCAAGACTCAAATCAACATTTTTAGGTTGAGACCTTTTATCTCTATTTATCTCCATGGATGCTGTCTGACCCATCTGAATCCATCCAGCTTCACTCGGTTCATACAAAAAATGCTGGAAGAACTCAACGGGTCAGACAGCATCCATGGAAGATTAAAGTTGGTCAACGTTTCGAGCCAAAACCCTTCATAAGGCATAGCAAGAAATTGGCCGAGGTGCTTTGTGCACTTATTGAAATCAGGTAAAATTAAATTTCTATGTTCATGGTAGACATCTGAGGGGATGTTTATTCAGCAGACATTTGGAGTCCGAGAGGGTTGATGCATTGGAGTGATAGTGCAGGGCTTGGAGAGCCATTATCACTTGGAGAGCCATTATCACTTGGAGGGCCATTATCACTTCATCAGTTTACTCTTGATCACCTGCAAAATGATGGAAGGAATAATCAATTGTTCCCTCAAGTGGCAGACAGAAGCAAAATTTGCCTTCCACCAGTTACTCAGCTCCTTACATTATTACAGCCTTGTTCCAGATAACTGAGCAGAAGAACTGAATCCCAGAGTGTAGCTGCTCTTGATGCCAAGTCAGTCTTTGATTGAGCACAGTATCAAGGAGCTCTGGCTAAACTGGACAATGGAAATCAACGGGAAACCATTTGCTGGTTGGAATCAGAAATGAAGCAAAAGGAAGAAGATTATGGTGGTTGTAGGTCAAGATCCCAGCTTCAGGCAGGATTTCCTTAGAAACCTTCATCTGCTTCATCAATGACTTTCCTTCATTCTTAAAGTAGGGATGATCCCTGATTATTACTCAATATTCTGCATTTTGTGACTCCTCAATGAAGCAGGCCACATCCAAACCTATTGTGTGCTCCCAATCTATCATCTTGTCATTTTCAATGCCATTCTGAATCTCTTCCTCTACCTGAACTGACAAGAGCTAGAGAATCCCAGGAGTCCACAAGGCTAAATTTTATCGAGGAGTTTTCCATTTAATCCACAGTATCTTGGAGCCACTACTATTAGTAAGAAGGTACAGGAGCATTAACATCAGAACAGCTTCTTCCTGCAGACGATAAGGTTAAAAAATCATATTCAGTAACGTTAGATCTCTTCTAAATAAACAAGTAAATAATTCATATAGATATATATATATATATATATATATATATATACACACACACACACACACACACACACACACACCCACACACACACACACACACCCACACACACACACACACACATTATATGTATACACACATATACACAAACAAACACACAAATATATTATATATACTGTATGTGTATATATATATATATATATATATATATATATATACATAGCTATATCTATCTAGATAGATATATAATAATCTAGGTGTCTGTACCCCACTCTGCAAATGGATCCTTGACTTTCTCATTGGAAAACGATAATCAGTATGAAAAGGAAGCAACGTCTCCTCCTCACTGACCAACACAGGCGCACCTCAAGGATATGTTTGCTTAGCCCACTGTTCTACTTGTTATACACCCATGACTGTGTGGCCGGGCATAATTCCAATGCCATCTACATGTTTACCAATGACACCACAGTTGTCAGCAGAATCGCAATTGGCAACGAACAAGTGTACAGGAGGGAGATTGATCAGCTTGTTGAATGGTGTAACAACAGCAACCTTGCGCTCAATGACAGCAAAACCAAGGACATGATTGTGGACTTCAGGAGGAAGTCAGGGGAATGTGGCCCAATCTTTATCGAGGGCTTTATAGTGGAGAGGGTCAAGAACTTCAAATTCCTGTTTGTAAACATCACCGAGGATCTATCCTGGTGCCTTGACGTTGATGTAATCACAAAGAAGGCTCGCCAGCGGCTGTACTTTGTGAAGTGTCTGAGGCAGTTCAGTGTGTCACTGAAGACTCTCGTAACTTCTACAGGTGTACTTCCATCATTTTCTGGTCAAGGAGATGCAATTCCGAAGACAAGAATAAACTCTAGAGGGTTGTTAACTTAGTCTGCGATATTACAGGTACCAGACTTCACTCCATTGAGCATATCTACAAGATGTGGTGTCTTGTAGCATCCATCCTCAAGACCCCCACCACCCAGGCCACGCCCTCTTCACTCTGCTACCATTGGGGAAAAGGTACAGGAGCCTAAAGATGACCACTCAGCAGCACAAGGACAGCTTCTTCCCCACTGCCATCAGATTCCTGAATAATCAATGAACCAAAGATACTGCTTTACTTTCCATGCAGTATTAATGTTATTATCTTATTTTATTTGTAATAGTAATGTCGTAAGATGGTTATAATATCTATGTCTGCGCTATGATTCTGCCGCAAAGCACCGAATTTCATGACTTGTTCATGACGATAAATCCTGATTCTGATCTTTATTTAAATAAGTGATCATTATGTGCGGTGTATTGTATGTGTATATGTGTGCACCATAGTCTGGAGAAATGTTGTTTTGTCTGGTTGTATATGGACAGTCAGATGACAGTAAACTTGAACTTGAACTTGACCATCCAGTAATCACTTTTTGCAATACAGCTTGGATTAGAGTCCTTTTTGGGAACCAGGGCGAGACATACAATTGACATCACCTGCCGAATGCAGGCGTAACTGTGGCTTTGGCATTGAGATGTTCAACTGTAAAGGGATGGTGACATTGCCTTGGTGAATTATCATAAATTCTTCTGATGTTGTGTAATTTTACATTAAAAAATTACTTCATTGCTCTCATAATCAGATTAAATCTTCAAAGTCTAGTGCAGTGATTCTGAACCTTTTTCTTTCCACTCACATCCCAGTTTAAGTATTCCCTATGCCATAGGTGCTCTGTGATTAGTAAGGGATTGCTTAAGGTGGGATGTGAGTAGAAAGAAAAAAAGTTTGAAAAACCACTGTTTTAATCATACCTCATTTTCTCGTTATGTGCATGGTTTCTTAACTCCAAAGGCAATGGGCTAATAATTTTTCTCAAGCAAAATATTTCAGTAACAATTGGGTCTAGAGCAGTGATTCTCAACCTTCCCTTCCCACTCACATCCCACTTTAAGCAATCCCTTACTAATCACAGAGCACTGATGGCATAGGGATTGCTTAAGGTGGAATGTGAGTGGAAAGAAAAATGTTGAGAACCACTGATAGTGCATTCTTGAAAGAATACTGGAGTCAATATACGAAGATAGGAAGAATGTATGAAGGGAGATTTGATAGAGCTATTTAAAATTATGAGGGGAATAGACAGAGTAGTTAGGCTTTTTCCACTAAGGGTAGGTGAGATACAAACCAGAGGACATAGAAAATGTTTAGGAGGTATATGAAGGGGAACTTCTTCACACTGAGAATGGAGGAAATGTGGAACAAGCTGCCAGCTGCAATGGTGAATGCGGACTCAGTTTTAACACTTAAGAAGAATTAGACAGGTACTTAGATGGGAGAGGTATCAAGGGCTACAGACTGGGGGAAGGTCAGTGGGACTGGGCAGAAAAATAGTTTGGCACAGACTAGAAGGGCCGAAGAAGTCTGTTTCTGTGCTGTAGTGTTCTATGGTTCTAAGAACATGGAATAATACAATACCAGAATGGCCCTTCAAACTAAAGCTCTGCTCTTTGCACTTGATTCCCCTAATATTATGTATCTATCTGGAAGCTTCTTAACATCTACTATTGTACCTTCTTCCACCACTATTCCTGGCACATGCTGACATCAGAAGAGACATTTGTTTATATGTCAAGCATTAGTCTTCCTATTTGCATACCTGGCTCCAGACTCCAGAAATAAACATTTGTCTCCAAGTTTTAGCACAGGAAGGAAAAGATTCAAGGATGTCCTCAACACCTCCTTAAATCAATTCATTATTTCATCAACTCCACTTAGAACAGAAATGCTTAGGAATTTCTTCAGCCAGAGGATGGTAAATTTGAGGAATTTGTTGCCACAGGCAGTTGTGTAGGCCAAGTCATTGGGTGCATTTAAGTCAGAGATTGATAGTTTCTTGATTAGACAGGGCATCAAAGGTTATAGGGAGAAGGCCAGGCAGTGGGGCAGAGTGGGAAAATGGATCAGGTCATGAAGAAATGACAGGATAGACTCGATGGGCCGAATAGCCTATTTCTGCTCCTATGTCTTGTGATCTTATGGAGAAGAAACATTTGGGGTACCACAGGGAACAATGTGCATTTGATTTGTGCACAAAATGTGCTTTATCGTATGAGGGAAGGCCTGTGTAAATGATAGAAATAAACCATCTCTCTAACTGCCTCACGCCTGCCCTGTCAAGAGTGATAGCTGGAGATGAAATAGATCAATAGCAACAATAACAACATATTCAGTTTCTTGGTAGGTTTAATCAATTATTAACTGTCAGACAGTGGGACCTACCCATTTTTCGAGACTTAACATGACAGATAAGTAAGTTCAAATTTCTAACCTATTATCTGAGTAAATCACAAACAACCCTGAGATCCTTTTTCCTGTGGGCCAGGCAGAATTTCTACTTGTCAGTAACTGTAAAACTGGTCACAGGAAGAAAAATACATATATAAAAGAGAGAAATGTAAACAAGGCAAAAATATAAACAAACTGAGCAATAAAGAAAAAAAAATTCAATAATAAATAAAATACAAAAATAAGTCTTTAAATGAGTCTCTGATTGAGTTTGCTGTTGAGCAGTCTGATGGTGGAGGGGTAGCAACTGTTCCTGAACCTGGAGGTTTGAGTCCTGTGGCACCTATACCCCTTTCCTGATGACAGCAGCAAGACCACTGCGCACCCCCATGTCCCCTGATGATGTGCAAGTTGCCTTCAGGACAGTAAATCTGAGGAAAGCTTCCAGTCCAGATGGAGTACCCAGCCAAGTAGTAAAAATCTGTGCTAAACAACTTACTTCTGTATTCACAGATATCTTCAACATCTCAATCCAGCAGGGTATGGTACCCACCTGTTCCAAACAGGCATCAATCATACCTGTAACCTTGAAGAGTGTGGTAACCTGCCTATATTACTATCGACAAGTGGCACTCACATCAACAATGATCAAGTGTTTTGAAAGGTGTTGTAGCATCTGCTCCTGCCTGAGTGGCATCATGGATCCATTCCAATTTGCCTATTATGGCAACAGGTCTACGGTGGATGCCATCTCACTGGCTCTACATAATGCCCTGGACCACCCAACATAAAGATGCAAACATCACGATGCTCTTTAGCGACTACAGTTCTGCATTTTACACCATCATCCCCTCAAAACTGATCAGCAACTCCAAAACCTGGGTCTCAACACCCCACTATGTAATGGGATCCTTGATTTCCTCACCTATAGACCACAATCAATGAGTATTGCTAAAAACATCTACACAATCTCCATCAGTTCTTAACCCCATGCTCCACTCACTTTACACCTATGACTGTGTAGCTCAGTATGACAACAACACCATCTACAAGTTCGCTGACAATACCAAGGTAGTGAGTTGTATAAAAAAGAGGTGATGAGACAGCATACAGGAAGGAGATTTAAAACTTGCCTGAATGGCACACCAACAACAACCCCGCCCTCATGTCATTAAAACCAAGGAGCTGATTAAGAAGGGAAAGCCAGAGATGTATGATCCAGTGATTATTGGAGGATCAGAGGTAGGGAGGGTGAGAAAGTTTAAGTTCTTGGAAGCCACTATCTGGGAGAATCTTTCCTGGAACCAACACACTAACGGCATAATAAGAAAAGCGTGCCAGCGCCTTTACTTCTTCAAGAGTTTTCGGAGATTTGGTATAACGTTGGAAACACTGCCAAATTTCTACAAATGTGTGCTGACCAGCTACATCATGGTCTGGTATAAGGACATCAATACCCCTGAGTGTAAATCCCTGCAAAATGTAATCTATACGGCCCAGGACATCACATGCAAAACCCTTTCCACTATCGGGAACATCTATAGGGAATGCTGCCATCGGAGAACAGCAACTACCATCAAGAATGCACACCACTCAGCACAAGCTCTGTTCTCGCCATCAGGAAAGAGGTATCGGTGCCACAAGACTCACACCACTAGGTTCAGGAAAAGCTGCTCCCCCTCCACCATCAGACTCCTCAACAACAAACTCAATCAAGGACTAATTTATTGTTTGTTATTTTTTCCTTTCTGTAATGTACAGTCAGCTTGTTTACATTTTGTATAAATTTGTTTACATGTGAACATTGTGCACAGTTTTATTTGCACTACCAATAAGTGGTAAATCTGCCTTGCCCACAGGGAAAAAAATCTTAGGGTTGGATGTCATATTATGTAGAGATCTGAAATCTGTATATGATTAAAAACAAAAAAAGAACATGAAAGATGCTGGAAAAAAAATAAACAAATCATGTATTGTCTGTGGAAAGAGAAGTAGTTAACATTTCCAAATGGCTTTGGCTGAAAAGTTTGGCATTCGCTGATATTTGGTGGCATGGTTGGCATAGCGGTTAGTGCAATGCCTTTACGGCACCAGCAATTGGGACTGGGATTCAAATCTCGCGCTATCTGTACATTCTCACCTTGTCTGCATGGGTTTTCCCTGGGGAAGCCCGTTTCCTCCTACCATTCGAAACGTATGTAGGTTAACGGGTGTAGGTTAACTGGGTGTAAATTGGGCAGCAGGGATTTGTGGGTCAAAATGCCATGCTATATGTCTAAATTTAAAAAAAAGTTTTAAGAATGACATCAACATGCGAACACAGGAAGCAGGAGGAAGGTTGGAGGGTGACAGCACCCATATTGATCCCCTCCTCCCTGTAAAAATTAATTTCCCTCCCTCATAACACTGGAAGCCGACACTTGACAGCCAATGACATGATGGGCAAGTCCTCACATCCTTTCTCACAACCAAGAGGAATCTACATATTTTGTGTTTCCGCTTCATTGTTGGCATTGTAAGGATCCTTCTTTGTTTTATACTCTGTCCGAAAAATACTGCAGTTTGAGATAACAGGAATGAAATTGACTGGCCATTTTCTGTATCGTGCAGTGAGTAATTCATGGATGGTCAAGGTCATTACTGCTACAAGTTTATCTACTGTGCAAATAAATCACTAAAATGCCAGCATTTGGCAAAATGGGCTGCTAATGTGCTATTTTGCAGGATTGCTTTTTTTTCCCCTTCCATTTGATAGTTCAACAAATAGCCAGTAACAATTAAGAGTGATTGGTCAGCATTCTTCTTCAGAATATTGCTGCAATAATGATATTTTTCCCCCATAAGTGGAAACGACTTTTATTGAGCGGGAAGCGGCATGTAAAATAAGAGGACACTTTCTATCTATAAAATCATTAATTTGCCGCAGCCTCAACAAAAATAAAAAAAAATCAGAATTTGACATTCCTTTGCTGAACTCAATCTGATGAGAGATTATAGTCCTCCCTTTCTCATGGCATGAGTCAGTGGTTGCTGCCTTATCTCTGAGCTGAAGTGTTGCGGAGACGAGACAAGCAGTGAAGAACTGACTGAGCGTTCCACTAAAAGTGGTGCTGTCTTCTGTTTGAGTCTTTGAATGAGACACAGTCAGTTCTGTTGCACTTGTGGGAGCGCCTCAACGATTGGCAAATCAACTGAATACCTGAGTTGGGGAGCACGGTTCGCGCCACACTATTACGGTGCCAATGACCTGGGTTCGGATCCGGCACTGTAAGGAGTTTGTACGTTCTCCCCAGTGTCTGCGTGGGTTTCCCCTAGGTGCTACAATTTCATCCCAACCTCCAAAACGTAGAGGGTTGTAGGTTAATTTGGGTGTAATTTGGGTTTAAATGGCCAAAATTTAAATTTATTGTAAAAATGTGTGGTGTTTATCTGATTGTAATTTTTAGTATAGTTTTCCCTGTCATGTTCCATATGGGCTTTTTACCCAGAAAACCCACTTAATTGGCATGTGAATGATTCATCTTTAAAGTCAGTTCTGGTCGTTCACACTGAACCAAGAAATGCCAGGTCAGCGCGAACTTTTACAAAATGAAAGCCAGCAACTCAGGGCAACAGGAGGTAAGATCTGTAGCATTACAGCACTAACCCTTTTAGACAGAAGCTGTGGCGAAATGCATCGGCTCTGATACTACCTACCTTGGTAGTATCAGACATGGGATGAAAATGACCCCCCCCATCCCAACTTTGTTGCATTTATACAGGTAGATGAAGCAGTTAAATGGCAGTTAATTCGTCTTCTTCAAAGGAGGTTGCTGCCCGCCAAACTGTGAGGCGCCAAGATGCACGGTTTGAGGCGAGATCAGCCCACTGGCAGTGGTCAATGTGGCAGGCACCAAGAGATTTCTTTAGGCAGTCCTATATGGCGAGCTCTCCACTGGCCACCGTGACAGAGGTGCACCAAAGAAAAGGTACAAGGACTGCCTAAAGAAATCTCTTGGTGCCTGCCACATTGACCAACGCCAGTGGGCTGATCTCGCCTCAAACCGTGCATCTTGGCGCCTCACAGTTTGGCGGGCAGCAACCTCCTTTGAAGAAGAGCGCAGAGCCCACCTCACTGACAAAAGGCAAAGGAGGAAAAACCCAACACCCAACCCCAACCCACCAATTTTCCCCTGCAGCCGCTGCAACCGTGTCTGCCTGTCCCGCATCGGACTTGTCAGCCACAAACGAGCCTGCAGCTGACGTGGACTTTTACCCCCTCCATAAATCTTCGTCCGCGAAGCCAAGCCAAAGAAAAGAAGAATTCCTGTCTTTTAATGGCTATGAAAACTTGTCCTTCAGCATAGACTTTGCTGGATTTTACCGTTAAGAATAGTCTCCCGTCATCCCGACAGTGCGATATGTAAAGAGGTATAATGTATGTGGGATATACAATACCACTGCGATGTGTATCATACGTGAATCATACGTGTCCAACGTATCCTTCAAACAGAAGAATATGGCTGTTGATCCCGAGGGGCTTTTAATTGTGTAGCAGCGACTATATATAGCACTTTTCAACCGTAGGTTAATTTCATGGTTGTCCAATGCTGGTAACTTAATGTCTGCTTGCCGCAAATGAGAAAATGGCTTGCTGCAACGTCGCGCACTTTATGTGTCATCACTACGTCGTATTCATTAATTCCCTTGGTTACTGAAGTTCAGTTTAGATTGTAGGCATTCCGGATAAAAGACTAGGGGTCTAGGAGGTAAAATGCTAGAACGAAAATGGGAATAATTTCCTGGAACAAAGCGGCTGTGTAAAAAAAACATATTTTTCAACCTTGAAACACCTTTCATACGATTCAGCTGCAATCCTATTTTATTTGTCCCCCACCCCTCCCTCCAGGTTCCCTAAATCCACAGATTCAACCACTCAATCATAAATTATAAATTTCCTTCCTGATTTAAGAGGCATGGTGAAGAGAATATGGCTGGGAAGGCTGGTTTGGGATAGGTCTTTTAATATTATGCTCAGCAATTTTTCCTCGATCTTTAACATAAACTGTGAGCTGCAGATGGTCCAGGGTTGCTGTGCTAACTTGTTAGGTGCCAGAGGTCACCAAAAAAGGCGACCACGAAGTGCCAGAGCTGCCCTATGAGGTGCTGGAGCGACGCTTTGGTGAGCTGTGGCAGCCCTGGGCCCCTGGCTAAACGTTATGGAATAGATGGAGTAGCAGTCGGCACGATCCTATTGCAGCACCAGTGACCTGGGTTCAAATCCAGCGCTGTCTGTAAAGAGTTTGTATGTTTTCTCTGTGTCTGCATAGGTTTTCCTCCTACCCTCCAAAACTTAAGACGTGGTAGATTAATTAGGTTTAAATGGCTGATATGAGCTTATTCCGTGCTGCAAATAAAATAATGAAGAAAACATACAATGAGCAACAGGCTACTTCTCTCGAAAAATGACCCCATTATTTCTAATCATTCTATATTAATAAGGTTTTGCCAATCTCCTCATCATATTTATCTTGGAAAAATAAATTGAGTTTTGCAGAAGAGCAGGAGAATTATTCTGCTGTATCTTGGCCAGTAACTATCCTTCAAATAGTTTATCAAAAGATTAATACTCTCATATTTAGGAGTCTGAGATGCATGGAGTTTCACAGTACAGAAGTCATCTCTTTTGCTCAACTCATCCATGCCAACCAAACTGTCCACCTTAGATGATCCCATTTGCTTGTGTTTGGCCCATGTCCCTCCAAACCTTTCCCAACTATTTACTGGTAAAATTTAAAAAAAATGCTGCTATCAATGTTTGCTCTTCTCTTTGGAGCGAAGAAGGATGAGAAGAGACTGAATAGAGGTCTATAAGATTATGAGAGTCATAGCTAGTAAGAGCCAGCACCTTTTTTCCCTAGGTGACTGAGGCAAATACCAAAGGTCATCTGTACAAGGTGAGGGGAGGAACGTTTAGGGGAGATATCAGAGGTAAGTTTTTTTTTACACAGAAA
This sequence comes from Narcine bancroftii, assembly GCF_036971445.1. Classification (NCBI taxonomy): domain Eukaryota; kingdom Metazoa; phylum Chordata; class Chondrichthyes; order Torpediniformes; family Narcinidae; genus Narcine; species Narcine bancroftii. The sequence continues at coordinate 8,600,348 of NC_091477.1, read as the reverse complement.
ATGGTGGGTGCCTGGAATGCATTGCCAGGGATGGTGGTGAAGGCTGATACACTTAAAATATCCTTAGAAAGGCACATGGATGGAAGAAAAATTGAGGGTTATCGATACAAGACAGGAAAGGTTTAGATCTCAGTCAGCACAACATTGTTGGCCAAAGGGCCTATACTGTGCTCTAATGTTCTATGTCCTATGAACTTGTCTCTACCACCAATTTAGGAAGCTCAAATGAGGGGACAGTTTCATGATAAGGGAGGGATCTTTTGAAACTACAGTGGGCAGACCTGTCATCTTGTAGGGGGGAGGGGAGATCTCTGGAAATATCTATCGCAGAAAATTGTGCCCAGTGGATTTAAACAGGAGGTCAATACATTTTTGAGAGATCAGGGGATTGAATAAAACAGGCCCAGATGAGGAGATGAGGCCTGGGGTGCATTAGCCATGATGGTATTGGATAGCAGGGCAACTTTGAAGAGCTGTGGCATAGCCGTGGTCCTTCATCTGTGTTCAAGACTTGGCAGGATGCCATCGGGCTGGGGAATCTGTGGTAGATGTTACTGGAAAAGGCATTATAAATTGAATGGAGGAAGTACTTGGGACTCAATCACATTGGTGGGTCTGAAGTCACATATGTGCCAAGCTGAGAAATGAAGAAATATTCCTCCCCTGAAAAATAGATTTTAAAAAAATCTAATAACAATTATGCAGGTAGGTGGGGTTAATTTTTAATGTAGAGATACAGCAAGAGAGCAGGCCCTCCCAGCCCATGAGCCTGTGCCAACCAAATCCACCCCTGTCACCAATTAACCCCCTATCCCCATACGACTTTAGAATGTGAGAGGAAACTGGAGCACTACGCAGACACAGGGAGAACATACAAACTCCTTATAGACAGCGGCAGATTTGAGTCCAGGTCACTGGCGCTGGAATAGCATTGTGAGAACCACTAAATTAACTGTGTTGTTGATGGTTATTGGTCACTTTAAATTGCACCCCCCCCCCCAACCCAACAAGACCATCTCTCCTATGCTGATGCCCTTCATTCACATTCTAGCAACAATTGGCATGCATGTTCTGAACAAGACAGCCTGCCTAATTCTATTGGTTGTAAAATACATTGGGATGTCCTAAGCAATACTATATTAATGGATTTTAAAAAAAATAGAGAATGATGGATTATTCTGTTTCATTTTCATGTTAAATAGTAATCATTCCTCCACCAAGTAAAATCCCTTAGTTTATTTAGCAATCACATCTGATGCAACAGAAAAACTGAAAGAGTTTTAGTGTATTGGAATTGACAAGATGCAGTCTGAGTCTGTGCCTGTTTGGAAACACTGTGGGTGTTTGCATGTTGTGTAATGTTCAGGAAATAGAACAATGACTCAAATCTTTCATTTTCTCTTTGACATAAATATATTTATACTTCATATCTCAGACATCGACTTTCCAGGCAATGGGATAAGATCACTTCAGTCCTTTATCACAGCCAATTTCAAGGAAATAAAGTTCCAACCATCTAATATTAATAACTGGCAACAAATCTTCACTGCAAAATTGAATAACCTTTGAACTCCATTGAAATGCAGCAACATTATTTCTACAGACAGCAATTGTTGCAAACACAAACAAAATGCATCCTGTGATGAAATCTCCAAGAATCGAACTCCTGCCATAATCAATCTACCGTCGTCACCCATTACTGGACACTGAACCACACTGTTTTCTCTCTTTTGAATTATCGCCCATATTTTTTTTCCTCTGTAAATAAAACCAAGGGGGTTTGCTATCCGGCAAAATGCAGCGCAAGCTGGAAATCCGAAGTGCAAGCAGGAAGTGGCGGATGTGCTGAGTGGGTCAGGTAGTTCTGTGGCTCGAGAAATGGAGTTAACGATCCAAGTCAGTATCTCAAAAGAACGGGAGTGAGTCAGAAAGTTAATGTGGCAGCAGACAGGAAAATATGGCCATGCCTGAGACGATGCATCAAAATGGTCATCCAATCTATTCTCCCCAATATAGAGAAAACCATAACACGAGCATCAAATGCAGTGTATTACATTGTTAGAAATGCAGATAAATCAGTATCAATGGGAAAGCAGCTCGCAAACATGCTGGCTGCAGCACATTTGTGTATTGCACTCGACCCCAGCATCTGCAGACTTTCTTGTCAAAATCAATGGGAGACCGTGTTTAGGAACCAGGATATCTCAAGTAAAGCCGTCAAGTTTATTTATCATCTAATTGCACAAGTACAACCCGACAAAACAGCAATCTCCGGTCCTCAATACAAAACACGCAACTACACAACCAGACATAACACGCATATAGACAAACAATGCATATGCAGGACAAGGATTTATACAGGGTATATACACATGAATAAATAAATATTGTTTCATGAATATGAGAGTCCCTGGTGGATAGTGTGAGCAGTTCCTCTGGTCGTTCAGCAATCTCACTGCCCGTCGGAAGAAGCTATTCCTCAGCCTGGCGGTGCTGGCTCTGATCCTCCTGTATCTCTTTCATGACGGGAGCAGCTGGAAGATGTTGTGTCCTCGATGATTTTACGCACCCTCTTCAGACAATGATCCCGGTAGATCATGACGATGAGGGGCGGGGGGTGGGGGCGCGGGTTAGAGAGACTCCGGTGATCCTCTCTGACCATAATCCTGTGGATTGACCTCCACAGTTCTACCTAGTGCTGTAGAAAAAAAAAACCAAACAACTGGAGCAATTGAGTAGTGTCAGTGGGAGAAAAAATATTGTCAATGTTTTGTGGCAACCATTATTTTCCTCACACTGATGCTCCTCAACCTGCTGAGCCCCACCAGCAGATTGCTTTTCCGCCTCAGATACTAACATCTGCAGAGTCCCCCAGATATAGTCCTGTAGGCTGTTGGTATGATTGCTTTGTAAAATGTACAGGCCCTCAAAAGCATATTCTTTATTGGTGCGAGAGCAACAACCTAGGTCTCAATGTGGACGAGACAAAGGAGATGACTGTGGACTTCAGGAGGATGAAGATCGACCATTCTCCACTACACATCAACACTTCTGTCATGGAAATGACTGGAGAGCACATAGCTCCTTGGTGTGCATGCGAGGGACGACATATCCTGGTCTCACCACACCTCCTCATTAGTGAGAAAGGTGCAGCGGCTCCTACACTTCCTAAGGCGGCTGAGGAGGGCAAGCCTCATCTTGACAACCTTATACAGTAACACAATTGAGAGTGTCTTGTCTGACTGCATCATAGTTTAGTAGGGTAGCTGCAAAGGATCAGACCGGAGACTTAAAATAGCTGAGAGGATCACTGGGGTCTCCCTTTTCTCTATAGACACGTTTACTGGGAAAACTGTCTAAATAGAGCTCAAGGATTTATATATATAAGATCCTTACCATCCAGCACACAGTACCTTCAACCCACTAACATCCAAAGGGCCATCAAAATTAGGACTGCCAAGCTGGGGAATGGCTTCTTCCACAGGCTGTGAGACTGATGAATAATAGTATCCCATAACCGTGAAAATCATCTGAAATATTCATATATATTTACAGTAAAATCCCTGTTATCTGGAATTTAAGCAACTGGCAAAAAAAAAGAAATGCAGAAAATAAATGGGTGAAAAATAGGGAAGTTTAAAATTGGCATGCCTCGAGGTTAATTCTCCACTGACATAACACGCAGTTTCAAGTATCTGGGAAAATCACTTATCCGGCATCTACCAATCCCTATAAGTTCCAGATAGCAGGTATTTTTTACGTGATCTTTATGTGCTGTGTATTGTGTGTTTTTGTGAGTCTGGAATGATACTGTTTCATCAGGAATGTTAAGTGCAATCAGATGATAATAAACTTGAACTTTCAATAACTACCAGCAGACTTCAGCATGACACAATATATGTTACATATAGTTCCTCAAGATTCATTGCTCTTATATGCTGACAATAGCAGAAAATAGGTGGTTAAAGAATGTGGCATCTCCCATGTTCAATTGAATGGATGCCATGGAAAGGGATAGGATCCCTGAGAGCAATTGAGGAGTGAATTAGAACATCATGGAGAAAATATTGAAAGGAGAGGGGGAAAGGCATTTTGGATCATGCTGTATGGAAGTTGGAGGTGGGGAGGGGGTCGGCGGAGTGAATGGAAAGAAAAAGAAGGGTTGAGAGCAAAGGGTGCAGGAAGCAGGATCAATGTGGCCAAAGGTTCTGTCAGCATGGTGTGTGATGAGGATTGGGAATCTTCGATGGAAGAATAATGCTTCACAGAGGCACTGGACGGGTGAACAGCATCATCAGAATTGATTCAACGAAGTCCGAGGAATCACACAAGTGGAACGGTGTCCTTGCAGTCGGGAAAAATACAGTCAAGAGAGTTAGAAGAGTCAGGTGGACATTGGTTGAAAGTTTATGTTTTGATGTGGAGGTGATGTTAGAGTCATAAGGATGGATCTGTCTTCATTCTGTATTATAATAAAATCATTACCCAACACAACTCACTGGGGCTATTATCAGGAATGAGCTGCAAGCTCAATTTTAGCTCCCCTGATATCAACATGGCTGCCAAAACCTTATTCCTGATTGACTTCCAATTGGATCCTCAATGGACACTTTGCCCACTGAGGGGGAAAGCTCACAGAGAGCTGCACTGCATCTGTAGGACTGAATCAAATCAGTACGCAAGGCACTTACAGGTCATTTAGCTCAACGCATCTCATGCCACATTTGTGAGGTTTGTCAGCACCTTCCTGTTGAACACCATTCTCATCTTTCTGATCTCCTGTTTAGTTAAAAGAAAGAGCGACTGATTTATCTACAAGCTCTTTCAATCAGGAGGAAATGACTGTGATTCTTTTCTCTGAAAAGCATTTCATATGCTCATGAAGGCTGATTGCTTCTGCAACCAGTGCTGCTACTGTTCCAATTCTCTTGTTATTTCACATCCTTATTGTATTAAGAAAGGCCCAAAGCAGCCTCATGAAAAATGGATGCTTTTTTTTCCCAAGATAAGTACAGCCAAATGGTTCTTAAAAGTAGGTGGGTGTTATTTGAAATGCAGTTACATGCTATTATTCATTACTCTCCAAGGGTGTCGATAAAATGGTTTGATTTTTGAAATCAGTTCAATTTTCATTTCTTGTGTAAAGTGGGAAGTTTTAATTTATTAAAAGTAGGGAAACCATTATTACATCCTTGGCAGTTTGATATCTCATCACAACCTAGGTCATTATAAAATAACTTTTAATAATAAAATGCCTGGTTTTCACCATTCAGGAAGATATGAGTTGAAAGTGGTGTACAATTGTAAAATATCAGGATTTCCATGCAGCAAAAAATAAATAGATTTACTTTTAGCCAGTAGCCCTGATTCAATGGCTCAATTATTCTTTATATATTAATAACATTTGTTTCACAGTTTTGAAAGGAAATTGTGTGAAATCGTGGAGTCCATTGAAATAAAGATGAAATTCACTAACTCCGTTGATTAACAGTAATTCCTAAATAAAACATTTCTTTTGCCAACGTGTGGCCAAAAATCATCTTGTGGTGTGAAAAAGATTAAGAGCAAATAAGCAGAACCATGAAATTGCATTATGAAGGAAAATAAGGTTAAAAACAATAAAATATTCTACATTCAGAGAAATTAAAGTAGAACGTTTTATGAATTTGAACCACTAAGATGTAGATAGAGGGGGAAATATTAAATACATGAATTAAAAGTCCATGACATCCATGGTTTTGGTCTCAATATTCTTGCTTCAAGGTAAATAAGGCTATCAGTTCAAAACCCACACAACATTTACTGCCTGTTATTTATTGTCCATGATGAGACCCTGATGAGATACCATAGTCCTTTTGAATTATGCAAACAAGGCTGATGGGGAAAGTATTCTAGGAGCTGTAAACAGCAATGATGAAAAAATGGTGATTTATTTCCAGATCAGGATGGCATGTGACCTGGAGTGAAACATGGAGATGGTGGTGCTATCATGTGGTCAGCGGGTTTGTTTGCTACTGTATAATGGCTGACGAACACCTCTGGGGGAGTTGATTGGGTGTTAATTGTGGGAAATTCACTGTGACAGATAGTGGAACCATGGAATGCTCTTTGTCTCATGTCCCAAGTAAAGGCAAATTGCTCTTGTAAGTCACAATGTAGAATATTACATCTGCACGGTATATGCGTGTGTGCGCTATACGAAAATATTTTTACACATTTAATGATTTTCTGCACATTGTATGCATGTGCACATTATATGTGAGTGCATATTATATGACTGAAATTATGGTAATGCAAGTGGGCTTTTTTTCTCTGAGGTTAGGCGAGATACAAACTAGATGATATAGGTTTTCAGATAAAAGGGGAAAAGTTTAAGGGGAACATTAGGGAGAACTTCTTCACAAAAGCCCTTGTTATGCTGATACCCTGCATTAAAGTGGCTCAAGTTAAAAAAGAAAGGCAAGTTTACTTTTTATTCTGATGACCTACAATCTGGATCCTGCGGTGCCTTTATGCAGAGCTGAGTCGGGAGCCGGCTTCCAGAGCTAAAAGAGGCAAGACTGCTCGCTACCATGACTTCAAACATATACCCTGAGAAGGGAAAGCAGCCTACACTCTAAAATGGCAACTGAAGACCAGGTTAGAGTGCCAGTGGAGATCTGTGCAAGCTTTTTTGGCTCTTAGGCAGATCTCCATTTCAGTGTACTAGCCTTTATTAACCATATGTGTTTTATTTTTAAATTGCACTTCTGAGTCGGGGGCTGATGAAAAATGGATGTTTTTTTCTGAGATAAGTACACCCAAATGGTTCTTAAAAGTAGGTGGGTGATATTTGAAACGTTGAAATGCAGTTACATGCTATTATTCATTACTCTCACTTCACTCCACCTCTGAGTCAAAATGGAGCAGGTTTGACCAGTCAATCCTCCTTTGGTCCTTTTACAGAAGAAAGTGAAGCAATTTAAAGACAGAGAATATCTGGAATATTTTCACTATAAAAATGCCAACAGAGAGCGATGTGAGTGTAGAATGAGCTGCCAGCTGAAGCAATGAATGCAAGCTCAATTATAACATTTAAGAAACATTTGGCATACATGGATGGAAGGGGCTTGGAGGGCTATGGACTGGGTGCAAGTCAGTGGGATTAGGCAGAATAATCATCCACCACAGACTAGAAGGGCCAAAAGGCCTCTGTTCTATGATTCTTTGTAAAGTTCACATTCGAATATGCTGAATTTTAATGGGATGGTCAAGCCTCCAAGGGAATGTATTTTAAATCAGAAAGTTATTATGAATAGAAGGACAGATGGAATCCAGAACATGGAACACAGCATTGGAACAGGCCCCGCAGCCCACATGTATGTTCCAAACATGATGCTGTAATTAAACAAAAACTCTTCTACTTGCACATGATTCATATCCTTCTATACTCTACATATTCAGCTGCCTATCTTGAAGCATCTATTGTATCTGCCTCCACTGCTACTCCTAGCAGTCTTTCCCAGCACTCTCTTTGAAAAAAATCTTGTCGATGCAGATGCACCAAAATTCTCTCTTGCCGCAGCATCACAGCTACGTGTGATAAGATACAGCATTCCCTCTGCAACTCCCATGACCACTCTTCCATCCCCCACCAATCATCCCCTTGGCACCTACCCCCCCGCCCCCATGACTGCAGGAGATGCTCCACTTGTGCCCATGCCTCCCCTATCACCACCATTTGGGGCACCAAAGAGCGCCTTCAAGTGAAACAACACTTCACTTGTGAATCTTCAGGCTCGCCCATTGCATCCGGTACTCCCGCTGTGGTCTCCTCTATATCGGAGAGACTGGGCGCAGACTGGGAGATGGTTTCATTGAGCACCTTGGTCTGTCCGTCGCAATAGTGTGAATTGCCCAGTGGCCACCCATTTTAATTCCCCATCCCATTCACTTGCTGACGTGTCTGCCCATCGTCTCATACACTGGCAATTGGGTGGAGAGCCAGCATCCTTTTTACCTGGGGCAACAATAGCAAATACATGGGACATCAGTGAAAGAGGAGTGGAAGAAAATTCAGGGGAGAGGTCAGAGGTAAGCTTTTTACACAGGGAATGGTGGGGGCCTGGAATTCATTACTGGAGGCTGGCACAATAGGAACATTTAACAGACTCTTAGGTGGGCGCAGATATGCAAGAAAAACAGAGGGTAGTGGGTGTGAGGTAGGGGAAAATCAGAATGTAGCAGAATAAGTTTAAATAGGTCAGCACACCATTGTGGGGTGAAGGGCTTGAATTGTGCTATAGCGTTCTATGTTCTGTGCTGTAAGTTATTGAAAAAGAATGACACCAACATAACATAGATTTCTAAATATA